>NC_041388.1:424453527-424464040 GCF_002162155.2 Triticum dicoccoides | reverse complement strand
TTCCAACTAGGAAAGGGGGGGAGTCCTACTCCCAGAAGGAGTAGGACTCCTCCTGGCGCGCCACACCTTGGCCAGCCGGCCCCCATCCCTTGAACCTTTACATACAGAGGCAGGGGCACTCCTAGAGACACAAGTTGATCCACGTGATCATATTCTTAGCCGTGTGCGGTGCCCGTTCCACCATAGTCCTCGATAATATTGTAGCGGTGCTTAGGCGAAGCCCTGCGACGGTAGTACATCAAGATCGTCACCACGCCGTCGTGCTGACGGAACTCTTCCCCGACACTTTGCTGGATCGGAGTCCGGGGATCGTCATCGAGCTGAACGTGTGCTAGAACTCGGAGGTGCCGTAGTTTCGGTGCTTGATCGGTCGGGCCGTGGAGACGCACAACCAAACGCTTCCGTTGTCGATCTACAAGGGTACGTAGATCATACTCTCCCCTCTCGTTGCTATGCATCACCATGATCTTGCGTGAGCGTAGGAAAATTTTGAAATTACTACGAAACCCAACAGGCGGATCCCATCTGAGGCGGCGGGGGTGGCCCTTCTCATGAGATCCAACGGCGGCGGCTAGGACAGAGTATCCGGGCTGTGCGGCGGGGGCCCGAGCACCATCGTCGGCGAAGCGGCGGCCCTGCATGGACGGCGGCAGTGGCAGTGCCCCATCCGGCGAGGTGGGTTGTCCTGCTCGTGATGGTGACGACGGCTACTGCGGATCCAACGCCCCGTTTGGATCCGTCGCGGGGAGGCCTTTCGCCGACCGACGGCGTGTGGAGGGACCGGTGAGGAGATGCCGGATCTCCGCCGGAGTACCCACGGTAACATACGTCTTCGTGGCGAGGTTCCATTTGGTTCCAGCCAGCCATGAGGTCGGGAAGACGTGGCTTCCGATGAAAATTGCGCCAGACTGTGGTCTTGGCGGACGATGGCGGCGTCTCGGACGTCGTTTCCTTCTAGAGACATCATCGTTGCAGGTCTCATCAACCTGATCGGGAAGTTCCGGGGGAAACCATAGATCTGGGTCTACCGGATCGGACGATGACGGTGCTATCGGTGTCGTTCTCCCTCATGGGGGCATTGTTTGGAGCAAGTGCTAGTTGGAAGGGACAAGAGGAGGAGCGGTGTTTCATCTGCTTCATTGATGACAGCGGATCTCGGCGGCGTGGCGCAGTGGAGACTCGGCGCCTGATGAGCGGAGATGGACTCGCGCAGGAGGGTGATGCTGCCTGGCGTCTTGGTGGCGTCGGCGGCAGTTGGACCGGCCAAGGTTGATGCAGCAGTACAGCTCTGAAGATGAATTCGTGGCAGGTGGCTGCGGCGGCCTCATACCCGGCAGGGGTCCTGGTTGAGAAGCACACCGGACTGGTGGGTGCCCATACCCGACAGGCGTCCTGGGTGGGACCTCAAGTCTTTAGATGTTTAGGTTTGGCTGTGTGGTCTGTTTGGTATTAGGCCCAGACTTTCAGCGCCCCTACATCAACTGAATAGGGATAGCGACAGATGTTGCTTTGTTTGGTGGCTTTAGTCTTATTGTTGTATGACTTTGTACGGTTTTGTGTCAATAATTAATAAAGTGGCCGTATGCATCGTCCAAATGCAGAGGCCAGGGTCGTCCTTCTTTTTTTTTTAAAGAAGTAGTGTGCGTGCCTGCATTTTACTCGGAATCCCATGTGTCTTTGCCTTGTCTTGCTTGTATTTTCTTTGGGGTGGGGGCGGGCGGGGACGTGAGAGGAGTAGGCATACGGCATACCAACGTGGATACATCACGGTGAGCCGAAGACAGAAGTCACGCCTCCTGCTTTGCATTGCAACCCGGAGCCTAATCCGATTCTGTGACGACGATGATTTCCAAGGACAGCGCGCCGGTGGCACCGCCGCCACCGACAGCATGTGCCGGTCACCGTTGTACGTGATTCGGTGTCTGGTATACCTGGCCATCCATCGGGCCGGGCCGGGCTTTGGGCCGGGCCAACCAAAACCCGATGCAAAAAACTCAGGCCCGAGACTGGCCTGGCTGTCGGGTCTAAAAATCAGGCCCGAGCTTGGCCCATCATGCTAAAACCCCGTCGGGCCTCGAGCCACGGGCCAGGCCTTTTCCTTAAACGGCAAAAACAACGGGCCTGGCCTGGCCCGTGCTTTGGGCTCAAAACCTAGGCCCAAGTCCGGTCCGTGGATAAGGTCGAGCCGGGCCAGGTCAGACTTTTTTGGGCCGGGTCGGGTCGGGCTGCTCATGGCCAGGACTGATGTCTGGTCACCACTTACTAACTAAAATACATTCTGATTTTTCAAATAAATAGCTCATGAGAGCTTGGCAACCTAAAGAGTAATTGCAATAATCCACAGTTATAAATTAGCAGCAAAATTAAAAATAAAATAAACCGGCAGCTATGTTGTTTTCGCCATGCGGCTCGCAATTCTCATGAGATTGTTCACCTATAAAGTACGTATATTATAACTTTGTTAGTATAATCTCTTTTTAAAATATCAATAACTATCGACGTGCTAATGTCTTTCATTCTTTGTTTCTCTCCATAGAATTAGGTGATCCGACATACCAACAATCAAATGTTGCGGGAGGAGAAGATTTGATCATGTTCATGGACACGATTAAACGGTCAAGTCAGCCAACATGTGTATATTAAGACTACTTGTGATAGTTAAAGTATATTCATGAAAAATTGTGAAGAGACATATACAGATATAATAAAAAGTTGGTCGGTCAAGGACAAAATAGGCAATGGCCTAATAGAATTGTCATAGACTCAATGTCAAGACAAAGCCTAAATTTATTAAATCCCAAGCATGATAGATGGACATGCCAAGTTGGTTTGTTTGCACCCGTTATTTTGCCTATATTGTTCTTTGACACTTTGCTCAATCGTCTCAAAGAGTATGGTTATAATCATTTTCATCACAAAATGAAACAATTATAATCATTTCTTTTTTTCGACAAAGGACATTTTTATTGACTCATAATGTAGCATCAAGGGATACAATCATAATGAGCATACACCCGGCCTCTGCATAACTAAAATGCACACATCCAACACTAACACACACATGCGAAAGATCACGCTGGCAAAGAGCAAATTCATATAACATCGAAGCTATGCCTAGACGGAGAAAGAAAACCGAAGCAAAGATAATGAGCAAGGTTCTTCAGAAGCAACACCTTCATGAAGGAAACGACACGCAAGTGCCAACGTCGCCAGATCCAACCATCGAAGGTCAGATCATGGGTTTTCACCCTGAAGATAAAGTCCGAGCAAACTCTAAGCAATGCCTTCAACAAGGTAACGATGCAAAAATACCGCCATTGCTAGGTATAACCAACTAGGATTAGATCAACGGTTTTCACCCCGAAGCTCGAGACCAGGTACTCGAAAAGCACCATCCAATCGAAGTCATTATATGTTGTCACCTCCACTTGCCACAATCCTAGCAGCTGTAGACTTTGACGAAGGAGGAAGATCACCGAGGTTGCCAAAATCCATAGTCAGGACGCTTTGGCGGCCCCGCGACATCCTAAGCAAGTGGCAGCTGATGACTTATCCGCATCAGATGACGTCTCCACACGCCGCCATTATCTTCGTCGTCCTCTCATGTGGCAGTAGATAAGACCGAGCTGCTGGAGCACATGGATGCCGTCATGCATCGCCATTAACAATGCAGATCGCGAACCTCGTTGGACGTGAAGGTCTAAGCCTCTCCAGCGACAACCATCCAACAATGTCGCATCCAATGGGGCATCACCAGACAGCCATCCACGCCCGACACCGCATAGCAGCAGGCAGGCCAGGTCACGTGTGATGGACCCGACATCTGCTGCATTGCCACCACCGCATCCTCGTCGGGGAAGTGGGCAATGGCTGCTGCATGTGCTGGCTGTTGCATGGCCACAACCTTATCCCACGGGAGCACCGGCCATGGCTTGGTGGGCGGGCTCTCCAGATTGGGGACATGGCGATCTTGGCTCAATTCCTCCGTCGCATTGGCTCCCGCTATACAAGGGAGGCACGCCACTGCGGCCGCTGCACCAAATCCACCTTCAATGTGTCAAGTCGTCGCCAGTACATCGCCTACACGTCGTCCAAAAGCCATGGGAACGAAGCCTCGCCGCCGCCGTCCGCCGCGCAGGCAAGCCCGGCGTCGACTCCCGGCGGCAGCGAGGGGAGGACGCGCAACGAAGTGCCAGCTGGAAAAGCGGATCGGCAGCCGCCTGTGTCGCCCAATGATTTCTTAGTCAAGTACATCGCAAGGTCATACAATGCTTAATGACACGAGTAATAGTGTGAAGCAAAGTAATAAAACATGAGTGCAATAACATAATGGGACATGTCCCTAAATCTTCAAGAGGTAATTACACCTGTGATACATAAACTTGCGGCACGGTAACAAAATCATACCTAATTTTGAACACCTCGTAAAAGTGGTATAACAACTTTGGTCTGGGTTTGCAAGGGAATACCATTTTCACTCCTCGAAATAAGCTTTTGCCCCGCTTTATAAATAAAGCAAACATTCATGCAACCAGATCCATAGTGACAAAGCAGCTAATATGGCTGGGGTAACAACACAATCACAGCCAAAAAACGCACAAAAGAAATGAAGAAAAGGCACCTAGTGGCAGTAGGCACAACGTCACTACGGATAGGAGAGACGGCACACGTTTGCCAGAAGCGCATCAAGCATGAGCCTAAGACGGTTGCAGTCCCCCTGTCTAGATAACGGGTGCCAATGCTGCAAGAAAGTAAGGAATCAAAGAACAAGTCAGAGGCCTTCCACGAGAAGACCCTCTTTATCAGCATTTTATTATGCGTCGTCCATAGGGTCTATCCGACATGCAGAATTGACTTGGATAAAAACAGTAACCCTAATGGTATAAGGAGAAGAGAGCGGCGTTTCAGCGCTCGGGCTCAGATGAGCCCGGGCAAAATAAAAAATTCACAAAAAATAGAAAAAAAAATCAAAAAATTCCATTTTTTTGCAAGCAAGATGCTTGTGTGCTTGATATTCGTGCAAAATTTGGTGGAGTTTTGACATTCGAGGAGCGTGCGACAAAAAAGACAAAATTCGGCTCTGTGAGTAAGGTTACTGTTCACGCACTATTTTGGCCAGTTTTCTCTTTTTTGCCATGAGCTCCACAGATGGTCAAATGGGATGAAATTTTGCACGCACATCCTACACTCAAACATCTTACATGAAAAAAGTATTCTATTTTCATGGTGTTACTGTTCACCTGGTTCATCTGGACCCGGGCACCGAATTGGATATTCGTAAGGAGAAACCCTATTTTGTTTAGGTACAAAATCAACCCAGAGACAACACATGGAGATGTATTTTAGTTAAATCACCTCTGCATAATTCCCTCCATTCCACAATATAGTGTTTCCTCTATCCACGTGCTTCAACTTTGACCGTAAATTTAACTACCAAGACCGATTGCGGCGGGTGCAAAAATTATATCAGTGAATTCGTATTCGAAAGAAGTTTTCAATTATATAATTTTTTCTCCCGTCGCAGTTGGTCTCGTTGGTTAAATTTATGGTCAAAATTGGACTTCGGAAAGCGCGGACGCACTATATTTTAGAATGGAGGGAGTATTATTCTTCCTCAAATTCAGCGCCTGAAACCGCTGCTAGATCGATGATTTTTTGGCCATCGCTTCTACAAACTCCTGGGTTTTAACAAAATTGTTTGGTTGAGTCGGAGGCTTGGAGGTAGCAACGGACTTTGCTCACGGCGCGCTGCCCGATGGATATGAAAGAAAGAGGTGCTGATTTCGTCAAGGGTCAATTTTATTGAATATATGGTCTTTGGCCTTTTCGAGAAAAAAGTCTAGCATGAAGATGCGTGTGAGACCTAAGGGCAGCTCCAACGAAGACCCACAAAAGTCCTGCATGTGGTGTCCGCACAACTTTTGTTTACTTTTGCAATTTAATGGAGGCCTGTATCAGTCTGTGAAGCAGTTCGGATGTCTAAATTTCGGTATTCTGGAGACAAACGTGGGTGAGTTTTGCCGGAGTCCAGACATGCACTTGACAAATCACGTGCATGTCCCTCTCTTCCCTCTCTCCCTCCAACCGCACATGCATGGTCTCTCTCTTCTCTCTCTCCTCCCAATGGACACTAAACCACAAATATCCCACCACATGCATGGGCCTCACCTATTTTTTTCTCCTCTCAGTCGGATACTTTGTAATTAGTGTTTGATGGCTCCCTCCCGTATCATATCCACGTAGCACGTTCAGATACAAAAATGGACATATACCGAAGGAATTTGCGGGTCGGCGTTGGAGATGCCCTAATTGACGTAGAAACATGGAAGCGCTACAAATATGTAAAATACATAATTTAGGGGACAACTTGACAACTTGTGACGTGATCATGAGCGTACAATGCGTTTTTCTTCCACACTTACACTAATACATCTGTCGATACTTCTTTGTCATGTATACACGTAGAGTTATCTTGTTGCTCGGCTATCATGTCAATTGTCAAGTCCAAAGCTATATGCTTTAGTGCAAAAACGGCTTTTGAGCAGTTGTCATCCTTTTTTTTGAGAGAGAGAAACGTCGTCTTTATTAATTACTTAGAACAAAGTTACAAAGAGTCTTCTGGATACATTCCGGAACAGAATGGAAAACAACAAGACTACGTAAATATTTACAAGACTTAGCTAAAATATGAGCAGCTACATTAACTTGCCGACGGACATACTTGAACTCCACATAGTCAAAGATCCTCGAAGCAACCTTGATGTCATTTACCATAGAACCGATGATGGAATGGTTAAAGGTGATGGCATTAATCCTATTCACAAGAGACTGGCAATCTGTAGCAAAAATTACATTGGAGAAGTGTTTATCGCATGCTAGTTGCACAACCCTTGGAAGAGCCATAGCTTCCACAAGTTCAGATTCTAGTGCACCTTGAAGAGGCTCGGTGAATGCGACAACACAAATTTCCTCATGGTTTAGGGCCATCGCACCAGCCCCAGACATGTTGATATCTGGAAATACAATAGCATCCGAATTGATGACAATAAAACCTGACGGCGGCGGAGTCCACGTTGTGTTGGAAGAAAAGGACTCACGCTGGATGACAGATTCAGAGGTGAAAAGGTGTTGCACGATAAAATCAATGTAAGCACAAACTTTCTCCGCCATATGACGAGGCCGAGGAACGGTGGCGGAGACGAGGGGGGGACCAGAAGGGGCCCTGTCCCCCCTAACAGCAGAGATGAAGTGCTAATTTGCTGATGAATAGTGCAAAAATTAGTGATTAATTCCTGTCAAATGCATGTTTTCCATTGGCTTGGCCCTCCCCAAGCAATTTTAACATCATTCGGCCCGTTCATACAATTTTCCTGGCTCCGCCATTGCCGAGGAATATCAGGCGAGTGGCGCGCCTCATTACGAGCTTCTCATATATGTCACAAAGACATAGCCATAATCGTGGCATCTTTGTCTGAAGATCTTGAGAAGAAATTAAAGAGCCATTGTTTTATGTTTCTAAAGGAGGATCGACAGAGTTGGATGCCAGACCACACATTGGTCGCGTCCTAGACCGCCCGAACACGAGGATAAAAAAGTGTAGCATGTTCAACACTCTCAAGACGACCGCAGAAGCAGCAACTCCAGAATCGGGAATATGGCGCCGCTGCAACTGAGCTCCTGATGGAAGACAATCATGAGCAAATCGCCAAAGAACAACCTTCATCTTATTGGGAGCTTTGATAGACCAGATTGCCTTCCAACACTTCTCCTCGACAACTACGTTGGAGGTTTGGCCAAATCCATTCTTGTTGTGAGTTTCAAAAATCTAGCCAACCTTGCCATGTTGTATGCAGAGCGCACAGTATATTGCCTAGATTTTGCGAAAGGCCAACAAGTAAAATCTATTCTGCCATACCTGCTAATAGGAATGTGTAGTATCTCTGCAGCAATATCATCACGGAAGAAATAATTGACTGAATCCACATTCCATGAACCAGTTTCCTCATCAATCAAGCATTTTACCTTGGCATTTGCAGGTCTAGGAAATAGACGATGAAGGCGTTGTGGTGGCACTAGTAGGAAAAAGCCTAGTAGTAGCACGGGTTAAATAGCTAGTAGTAGCACGGATGCCCGCGCTACTACTACAGTGCTACAGCTAACTGGTAGTAGTAGCGCGGTGCATCCCGTGCTACTAGTACGTGTGTTAGTAGTAGCGCGTGTCTGTGACCCGCGCTACTACTATTAATTTCAGAAACAAAAAAAATCTCAACCCTGTGCATGCTATCAATGGTGGCAATGTTCGATCCAGCGACAACGGGGGTCGCCGGAGGTGCAGACGGGTAGCAGCAGACCAGATCCGGCGACGGCTGTTGGAGAGGGACCGGATCCAATGTAGAGCAAGACGACGGTGTGAGGATCCTCTTCGCAGTCAAGGCGGAGAGCTCTGGTTGGTCATGTCGACGACTTGCGCAAGCATGGGCATAAGAGGTGAGTAAAATCGAAGGGAGAGGAAGAGGGAAAAAGAGAAATAAGGAAGAAAGAAAGGAGATGGAGGGCGCATCGGGGCTGGTCACTGGCGGTGAGGTGCTCTGTCGTGGTGGCATGGAGGCGAGGGGGAAGGCGGGCGAGCTCCTGGACGCCAGCGACGTGAGGAGGAGGACTCATTGGGCGCCATGGAGGAGGAGACGTGCTTGGGCAGGAGCACCATGGGAGAGCCTATGGAGAGAGGGGAGAGAGTGAGGGAGAGAGAGGAGGGATTCGGCCGAGGATATGGGGACTTCACCTACCTCGTGCTTAGTAGTAGGGAGGGGTATAAACCCGTGCTACTACTATCAACTTAGCAGTAGCGTGGGTTTATACCCCTCGCTACTACTATGGCATGTCCCGGGGGGCATGGTAGAGACTGCTTAGTAGTAGCGAGGGGTAAAAATCTGCGCTACTACTATCAACTTAGTAGTAGCGAGGGGTAAAAACCCACGCTACTAGTAAGTAGCAGTAGCGAGGGGTATAAACCCGCGCTACTAGTAAGCGTCTGCCTATAAGCTTTTCCCTAGTAGTGTGGGGTCGAGGGGATCCAATGATCCGAGAGTATACACACATTTTCACCATTGCCAATGCCCCACGTGACACCCTTCTGAAGCAGATGCCGACCAGCCAAAATTGCACGTCAAGTAGCAGATGCTGACCTTGGAGCCAAAGCATTCCAGAAATCTGAAGTAGGAACATATCATCCCTTCAAGACATGAGCACAAAGAGACTCTGGATCCAATAGTAACCGCCATCCCTGCTTGGCAAGCATAGCGAATTGAATAGTGCCATATCACGGAAACCCATGCCACCAAGTGCTTTAGGAGTAGTGAGCCACTCTTAAGAATGCCAGTGCATTTTTCATCTCCCGTCTTCGTAGCCCCACCACTCGTCGGCAATAATCTGACAAAATTTCTCACAAGTATCAACAGGCAATTGGAAGCAGCTCATAATATATGTAGGGATAGCCTGTATGATTGACTTGAAGGAAATATGCCCTAGAGGCAATAATAAAGTTATTATTTATTTCCTTATATCATGATAAAGGTTTATTATTCATGCTAGAATTGTATTAACCGGAAACATAATACATGTGTGAATACATAGACAAACAAAGTGTCACTAGTATGCCTCTACTTGACTAGCTCGTTAATCAAAGATGGTTATATTTCCTAACCATGAACAATGAGTTGTTATTTGATTAACGAGATCACATCATTAAGAGATTGATCTGATTGACATGGCCCATTCCATTAGCTTAGCACCCGATCGTTTAGTATGTTGCTATTGCTTTCTTCATGACTTATACATGTTCCTGTAACTATGAGATTATGCAACTCCCGTTTACCGGAGGAACACTTTGGGTACTACCAAACGTCACAACGTAACTGGGTGATTATAAAGGAGTACTACAGGTGTCTCCAAAGGTACATGTTGGGTTGGCGTATTTTGAGATTAGGATTTGTCACCCTGATTGTCGGAGAGGTATCTCTGGGCCCTCTCGGTAATGCATATCACTTAAGCCTTGCAAGCATTGCAACTAATGAGTTAGTTGCGGGATGATGTATTACAGAACGAGTAAAGAGACTTATGCATTTTGATGACAGTTATATTATGAGTTTATGCATTTTGATGTACCAAAGGTTGTTCGGAGTCCCGGATGTGATCACAGACATGACGAGGAGTCTCGAAATGGTCGAGACGTAAAGATTGATATATTGGAAGCCTATGTTTGGATATCGGAAGTGTTCCGGGTGAAATCGGGATTTTACCGGATTACCGGGAAGGTTACCGGAACCCCTCGGGAGCTAAATGGGCCATGATGGGCTTTAGTGGAAAAGAGAAGAGGCAGCCCTACATGGGCTGCGCGCCTCCCCTTCCCCTAGTCCTATTAGGACTAGGAGAGGTGGCCGGCCCCCTCCCTCTCTTTCGCCCTCCGCGAATCCTATTCCAACTAGGATTGGGGGGGGGGGGGATATTACTCCCA
>NC_041388.1:424391899-424453298 GCF_002162155.2 Triticum dicoccoides | reverse complement strand
GCCAGCCTCCCCCCTCTAGTCCTTTATATACTGAGGCAGAGGCACCCCAGAAACACACAAGTTGATCCACGTGATCTATTCCTTAGCCGTGTGCGGTGCCCCCAGCCACCATAGTCCTCGATAATACTGTAGCGGAGTTTAGGCGAAGCCCTGCTGCTGTAGTACATCAAGATCGTCACCATGCCGTCGTGCTGACGGAACTCTTCCCCGAGACTTTGTTGGATCGGAGTTCGGGGATCGTCATCGAGCTGAACGTGTGCTCAAACTCGGAGGTGTCGTAGTTTCGGTGCTTGATCGGTTGGATCGTGAAGACGTATGACTACTTCCTCTATGTTGTGTCAACGCTTCCGCAGTCGGTCTGCGTGGGTACGTAGACAGCACTCTCCCCTTTCTTTGTTGTGCATCACATGATCTTGCGTGTGCGTAGGAAATTTTTTGAAATTACTATGAAACCCAACAGTGGCATCCGGGCCTAGGTTTTATATGTTGATGTTATATGCACGAGTAGAACACAAATGAGTTGTGGGCGATATAAGTCATACTGCCTACCAGCATGTCATACTTTGGTTCGGCGGCATTGTTGGACGAGACGACCCGGACCAACATTACGCGTACGCTTACGCAAGACCGGTTCCCCCGACGTGCTTTGCACATAGGTGGCTTGCGTGCGACTGTCTCCCCAACTTTAGTTGAACCAAGTGTGGCTACGCCCGGTCCTTGCGAATGTTAAAACGGAGTCTATTTGACAAACTATCATTGTGGTTTTGATGCGTAGGTGAGATTGGTTCTTGCTTAAGCCCGTAGCAGCCACGTAAAACTTGCAACAACAAAGTAGAGGACGTCTAACTTGTTTTTGCAGGGCATGTTGTGATGTGATATGGTCAAGACATGATGCTGAATTTTATTGTATGAGATGATCATGTTTTGTAACCAAGTTATCGGCAACTGGCAGGAGCCATATGGTTGTCGCTTTATTGTATGCAATGCAATCGCGATGTAATGCTTTACTTTATTACTAAGCGGTAGTGATAGTCGTAGACGCATAAGCTTGGCGAGACGACAACGATGCTACGATGGAGATCTAGGTGTCACGCCGGTGATGATGGTGATCACGACGGTGCTTCGGAGATGGAGATCACAAGCACAAGATGATGATGGCCATATCATATCACTTATATTGATTGCATGTGATGTTTATCCTTTTATGCATCTTATCTTGCTTTGATTGACGGTAGCATTATAAGATGATCTCTCACTAAATTATCAAGAAGTGTTCTCCCTGAGTATGCACCGTTGCGAAAGTTCTTCGTGCTGAGACACCACGTGATGATCGGGTGTGATAGGTTCTACGTTCAAATACAACAGGTGCAAAACAGTTGCACATGCAGAATACTCAGATTATACTTGACGAGCCAAGCATATACAGATATGGCCTCGGAACACAGAGACCGAAAGGTCGAGCGTGAATCATATAGTAGATATGATCAACATAGTGATGTTCACCAATGAAACTACTCCATCTCACGTGATGATCGGACATGGTTTAGTTGATTTGGATCACGTGATCACTTAGAGGATTAGAGGGATGTCTATCTAAGTGGGAGTTCTTAAGTAATATGATTAATTGAACTTAAATTTATCATGAACTTAGTCCTGGTAGTATTTTGCAAATTATGTTGTAGATCAATAGCTCGCGTTGTTGCTTCCCTGTGTTTATTTTGATATGTTCCTAGAGAAAATTGTGTTGAAAGATGTTAGTAGCAATGATGCGGATAGGATCCGTGATCTGAGGTTTATCCTCATTGCTGCACAGAGGAATTATTTCCTTGATGCACCGCTAGGTGATAGACCTATTGCAGGAGCAGATGCTGACGTTATGAACGTTTGGCTAGCTAAATATGATGACTACTTGATAGTTTAGTGCACCATGCTTAACGGCTTAGAATCGGGACTTCAAGGACATTTTGAACGTCATGGAGCATATGAAATGTTCCAGGAGTTGAAGTTAATATTTCAAGCAAATACCCGAGTTGAGAGATATGAAGTCTCCAACAAGTTCTATAGCTAAAAGATGGAGGAGAATCGCTCAACTAGTGAGCATGTGCCCAGATTGTCTGAGTATTACAATCGCTTGAATCAAGTGGGAATTAATCTTCCAGATAAGATAGTGATTGACAGAATTCTCTAGTCACCATCACCAAGTTAGTAGAACTTCGTGATGAACTATGATATGCAAGGGATAACGGAAACGATTCCCAAGCTCTTCGTAATGCGGAAATTGATAAAGGTAGAAATCGAAAAAAAAACATCAAGTGTTGATGGTAGACAAGACTACTAGTTTCAAGAAAAGGGCAGAGGGAAGAAGGGGAACTTCAAGAAGAACAGCAAGCAAGTTGCTGCTCAAGTGAAGAAGCCCAAGTCTGATCCTAAGCCTGAGACTAAGTGTTTCTACTGCAAAGGGACTGGTCACTGGAAGCGGAACTACCCCAAGTGATTGGCAGATAAGAAGGATGGCAAAGTGAACATAAGTATATTTGATATACATGTTATTGATGTGTACTTTACTAGTGTTTATAGCATCCCCTCAGTATTTGATACTAGTTCAGTTGCTAAGATTAGTAACTCAAAACGGGAGTTGCAGAATAAAGACTAGTTGAGGGTGAAGTGATGATGTGTGTTGGAAGTGGTTCCAAGATTGATATGATCATCATCGCACACTCCCTATACTTTCGGGATTAGTGTTGAACCTGAATAAGTGTTATTTGGTGTTTGCGTTAAGCATGAATATGATTTGATCATGTTTATTGTAATACGGTTATTCATTTAAGTAAGAGAATAAATTGTTGTTCTGTTTACATGAATAAAACCTTCTATGGTTACACACCCATTGAAAATAGTTCGTTGGATCTCGATCGTAGTGATACACATAATCATAATATTGAAACCAAAAGATGCAAAGTTAATAATGATAGTGCAACTTATTTGTGGCACTGCCGTTTAGGTCATATTGGTGTAAAGCGCATGAAGAAACTCCATGCTGATGGGATTTTGGAATCACTTGATTATGAATCACTTGATGCTTGCGAACCATGCCTCATGGGCAAGATGACTAAGACTGCGTTCTCCGGAGCGAGCAACTGACTTATTGGAAATAATACATACTGATGTATGCGGTCTGATGAGTGTTAAGGCTCACGGCAAGTATCGTTATTTTCTGACCTTCACAGATGATTTGAACAGATATGGGTATATCTACTTGATGAAACATAAGTCTGAAACATTTGAAAAGTTCAAAGGATTTCAAAGTGAAGTGGAAAATCATCGTGACAAGAAAATAAAGTTTCTACGATCTGATCGCGGAGACAAATAATTGAGTTACGAGTTTGGTCTTCAATTAAAACAATGTGGAATAGTTTCACAAACTCATGCCATATGGAACACCACAGCATAATGGTGTGTCCGAATGTCATAACCGTACTTTATTGGATATAGTGCAATCTATGATGTCTCTTACCGATCTACCACTATCATTTTGGGGTTATGCATTAGAGACAGCTGCATTCACGTTAAATAGGGCACCATCTAAATCCGTTGAGATGACACCGTGTGAACTATGGTTTGGCAAGAAACCAAAGTTGTCGTTTCTTAAAGTTTGGGACTGCGATGCTTATGTGAAAAAGTTTCAACATGATAAGCTCAAACCCAAATCGGAGAAGTATGTCTTCATAGGATACCCAAAGGAGACTGTTGGGTACACCTTCTATCACAAATCCGAAGGCAAGACTTTTGTTGCTAAATTCGGAGTTTTTCTAGAGAAGGAGTTTCTCTCGAAAGAAGTGAGTGGGAGGAAATTAGAACTTGATGAGGTAACTGTACCTGCTCCCTTATTAGAAAGTAGTTCATCACAGAAATCTGTTCCTGTGACTACTACACCAATTAGTGAGGAAGCTAATGATGATGATCATGTAACTTCAGATCAAGTTACTACCAAATCTCGTAGGTAAACCAGAGTGAGATCCGCACCAGAGTGGTACGGTAATCCTGTTCTGGAAGTCATGTTACTAGACCATGACGAACTTGCGAACTATGAGGAAGCGATGATGAGCCCAGATTCCGCGAAATGGTTTGAGGCCATGAAATCTGAGATATGATTCATGTATGAGAACAAAGTATGGACTTTGATGGATTTGCCCGATGATCGACAAGCCATAGAAAATAAATGGATCTTCAAGAGGAAGACAGACGCTGATAGTAGTGTTACTATCTACAAAGCTAGAATTGTCGCAAAAGGTTTTCGACAAAGTTCAAGGTGTTGACTACGATGAGAGTTTCTCACTCGTATCTATGCTTAAGTCTGTCCGAATCATGTTAGCAATTGCCGCATTTTATGAAATCTGGCAAATAGATAAACAAAACTGCATTCCTTAATAGATTTATTAAAGAAGAGTTGTATATGATACAACCAGAAGGTTTTGTCAATCCTAAAGGTGCTAACAAAATATGCAAGTTCCAGCGATCCATCTGTGGACTGGTGCAAGCATCTCGGAGTTGGAATATACGCTTTGATAAGTGATCAAAGCATATAAGTTTTATACAAACTTGCGGTGAAGCCTGTATTTACAAGAAAGTGAGTGGGAGCACTACATCATTTCTGATAAGTATATGCGTATGACATATTGTTGATCGGAAATAATGTAGAATTATTCTGCAAAGCATAAAGGAGTGTTTGAAAGGAGTTTTTCAAAGAAAGACCTCGATAAAGCTTCTTACATATTGAGTATCAAGATCTATAGAGATAGATCAAGACGCTTGATAAGTTTTTCATTGAGTACATACCTTGACAAGATTTTGAAGTAGTTCAAAATGGAACAGTCAAAGAAAAAGTTTCTTGCCTGTGTTACAAGGTGTGAAGTTGAGTAAGACTCAAAGCCCGACCACGGCAGAAGATAGAAAGAGAATGAAAGTCATTCCCTATGCCTCAGCCATAGGTTCTATAAAGTATGCCATGCTGTGTACCAGATCTATTGTATACCCTACACTGTGTTAAGCAAGGGAGTGCAATAGTGATCTAAGAGTAGATCACTGGACATCGGTCAAAATTATCCTTAGTGTAATAAGGAAATATTTCTCAATTATGGAGGTGACAAAAAGGTTCGTCGTAAAAAGTTACGTCGATGCAAGCTTTGACACAGATCTGGATGACTCTAAGTCTCGATCTAGATACATATTAAAAGTGGGAGCAATAAGCTAGAGTAGCTCCGCGCAGAGCATTGTTGACATAGAAATTCGCAAAATACTTACGGATCTGAATGTGACAGACCCGTTGACTAAAATTATCTCACAAGCAAAACATGATCACACCTTAGTACTCTTTGGGTGTTAATCACATAGCGATGTGAACTAGATTACTGACTCTAGTAAACCCTTTGGGTGTTGATCACACATCGATGTGAACTATGGGTATTAATCACATGGTGATGTGAACTATTGCTGTTAAACCACATGGCAATGCGAACTAGATTATTGACTCTAGTGCAAGTGGGAGACTGAAGGAAATATGCCCTAGAGGCAATAATAAAGTTATTATTTATTTCTTTATATCATGATAAAGGTTTATTATTCATGCTAGAATTGTATTAACCGGAAACATAATACATGTGTGAATACATAGACAAACAAAGTGTCACTAGTATGCCTCTACTTGACTAGCTCGTTAATCAAAGATGGTTATGTTTCCTAACCATGAACAATGAGTTGTTATTTCATTAACGGGATCACATCATTAAGAGAATGATCTGATTGACATGACCCATTCCATTAGCTTAGCACCCGATCGTTTAGTATGTTGCTATTGCTTTCTTCATGACTTATACATGTTCCTGTAACTATGAGATTATGCAACTCCCGTTTACCGGAGGAACACTTTGGGTACTACCAAACGTCACAACGTAACTGGGTGATTATAAAGGAGTACTACAGGTGTCTCCAAAGGTACATGTTGGGTTGGCGTATTTCGAGATTAGGTTTTGTCACTCCGATTGTCGGAGAGGTATCTTCGTAGAATATGTAGGAGCCAATATGGGCATCCAGGTCCCGCTATTGGTTATTGACCGGAGACATGTCTCGGTCATGTCTACATTGTTCTCGAACCCGTAGGGTCCGCACGCTTAAGGTTACGATGACAATTATATTATGAGTTTATGCATTTTGATGTACCGAAGGTTGTTCGGAGTCCCGGATGTGATCACAGACATGACGAGGAGTCTCGAAATGGTCGAGACGTAAAGATTGATATATTGGAAGCCTATGTTTGGATATCGGAAGTGTTCCGGGTGAAATCGGGATTTTATCGGATTACCGGGAAGGTTACCGGAACCCCCCGGGAGCTAAATGGGCCATGATGGGCTTTAGTGGAAAAGAGAAGAGGCAGCCCTACATGGGCTGCGTGCCTCCCCCTTCCCCTAGTCCTATTAGGACTAGGAGAGGTGGTCGGCCCCCTCTCTCTCTTTTCCCCCTCCGCGAATCCTATTCCAACTAGGATTGGGGGGGGGGGGAATCCTACTCCCAGAGGGAGTAGGACTCTCCTGGCGCGCCAAGCTTGGCCGGCCAGCCTCCCCCCTCTAGTCCTTTATATACTGAGGCAGAGGCACCCCAGAAACACACAAGTTGATCCACGTGATCTATTCCTTAGCCGTGTGCGGTGCCCCCAGCCACCATAGTCCTCGATAATACTGTAGCGGAGTTTAGGCGAAGCCCTGCTGCTGTAGTACATCAAGATCGTCACCACGCCGTCATGCTGACGGAACTCTTCCCCGACACTTTGCTGGATTGGAGTCCGGGGATCGTCATCGAGCTGAACGTGTGCTCAAACTCGGAGGTGCCGTAGTTTCGGTGCTTGATCGGTTGGATCGTGAAGACGTACGACTACTTCCTCTACGTTGTGTCAACGCTTCCGCAGTCGGTCTGCGTGGGTACGTAGATAACACTCTCCCCTCTCGTTGCTGTGCATCACATGATCTTGCGTGTGTGTAGGAATTTTTTTGAAATTACTACGAAACCCAACATGACTTTAGTAAAGCTACTTTTCTAGCTCTGGATATTGGATGTTCTGACCACCCAAAGATGCTAGCCCACGCTCGATCAAGCAGAAACTTGAAAGTGTTAGTTGGCGAATTTCCAGCCTCAGTTGGCATACCAAAATATGAATCCTTAAAAGCTTCATTTGAAATCCCCAATAGATTTTTAACTCTTTGTTTGACCTGTTCTGGAAAATTCCTTCCAACAAACAATGCATATTTTTTCCTTATTGACTGCTTGGTCAGAACCTTGACAATAAAGATTCAAAGTAGACTCCGCTGCCACCACACTACGTGTATCACTCCGTGCAAAGAAGATGCTGCCATCGGCAAAAAGGAGATGTGAGATAGGTGGACGAAGACGACCATTCTTAATACCATGTAGCTTGCCACGATTCTCCTTATGAAGTAACAGGCTCGACAATCCTTCAGTACACAAAAGGAACAAATAAGGGCTGATTGGGTCACCCTGCCGGACGCCTTTAGAGGGTACAACTGGTTTAGTAAGCTCTCCATTGACCCTGACAGCATAGCGAACATTTGTAACACATCTCATAATAGAAGAAATCCATACTGGGTCAAAACCAAGTTTGGAGAGGCAGCCATGAAGATAGTCCCATTCTACACGATCATAGGCCTTCATCATGTCTATTTTCATGGCAAAGAAACATTGCTTAGCCCATTGTCGATGAATAGTGTGCAGTCACTCATATGCAATAAGGGTATTATTAGTAATTAAACACCCATGTACAAATGCACTCTGAAAATCCAAAATGATAACTGCCAACAGCAACTTCAAATGATTAGCAATAACCTTGGAAGCAATCTTGTACAACACATTACAAAGACTGATGGGTTTGAAATTTTTTAGTTGCTTTGGCCTAGCCACCTTAGGAATAAGCACAATCACAAAATCACAAAAAACATCAGGGATAGGATTACCTCCAAGAAAGCTACTGACAGCGTGACAAATTTCCTCCTCAAGAAAGTCCCAATGGGTTTGGTAAAATAATTGCGGAAAACCATTCGGGCCTGGCACCTTTGTTAGCCCCATCTGGAATAAAGCAGTCTTGATCTCCTCATTAGAGTATGGCTGCACAAATCATCATTCATCTTTGAAGTAATTTTCTGAGGAATAGCATCAAGTGTTGGGTTTCGTAGTAATTTCAAAAAATTTCCTACGCACACGCAAGATCATGTGATGCACAACAACGAGAGGGGAGAGTGTTGTCTATGTACCCACGCAGACCGACTGCGGAAGCGTTGACACAACATAGAGGAAGTAGTCGTACGTCTTCACGATCCAACTGAACAAGCACCAAAACTACGGCACCTCCGAGTTTGAGCACACGTTCAGCTCGATGACGATCCTCGGACTCCGATCCAGCAAAGTGTCGGGGAAGAGTTCCGTCAGCATGACGGCGTGGTGACGATCTTGATGTACTATAGCAGCAGGGCTTCGCCTAAACTCCGCTACAGTATTATCGAGGACTATGGTGGCTGGGGGCACCGCACACGGCTAAGGAATAGATCACGTGGATCAACTTATGTGTTTCTGGGGTGCCTCTGCCTCAGTATATAAAGGACTAGAGGGGGGAGGCTGGCCGGCCAAGCTTGGCGCGCCAGGAGAGTCCTACTCCCTCTGGGAGTAGGATTCCCCCCCCCCCCAATCCTAGTTGGAATAGGATTCACGGAGGGGGAAAAGAGAGAGAGGGGGCCGGCCACCTCTCCTAGTCCTAATAGGACTAGGGGAAGGGGGAGGCACACAGCCCATGTAGGGCTGCCTCTTCTCTTTTCCACTAAAGCCCATCATGGCCCATTTAGCTCCTCGGGGGTTCCGGTAACCTTCCCGGTAATCCGGTAAAATCCCGATTTTACCCGGAACACTTCCGATATCCAAACATAGGCTTCCAATATATCAATCTTTACGTCTCGACCATTTCGAGACTCCTCGTCATGTCTGTGATCACATCCGGGACTCCGAACAACCTTTGGTACATCAAAATGCATAAACTCATAATATAACTGTCATCGTAACCTTAAGCGTGCGGACCCTACGGGTTCGAGAACAATGTAGACATGACCGAGACATGTCTCCGGTCAATAACCAATAGAGGGACCTGGATGCCCATATTGGCTCCTACATATTCTACGAAGATCTTTATCGGTCAGACCGCATAACAACATACGTTGTTCCCTTTGTCATCGGTATGTTACTTGCCCGAGATTCGATCGTCGGTATCCCACACCTAGTTCAATCTCGTTGCCGGCAAGTCTCTTTACTCGTTCCGTAATACATCATCTCGCAACTAACTCATTAGTTGCAATGCTTGCAAGGCTTATGTGATGTGCATTACCGAGAGGGCCCAGAGATACCTCTCCGACAATCGGAGTGACAAAACCTAATCTCGAAATACGCCAACCCAACATGTACCTTTGGAGACACCTGTAGTAGTCCTTTATAATCACCTAGTTATGTTGTGACGTTTGGTAGTACCCAAAGTGTTTCTCCGGTAAACGGGAGTTGCATAATCTCATAGTTACAGGAACATGTATAAGTCATGAAGAAAGCAATAGCAACATACTAAACGATCGGGTGCTAAGCTAATGGAATGGGTCATGTCAATCAGATCATTCTCTTAATGATGTGATCCCGTTAATCAAATAACAACTCATTGTTCATGGTTAGGAAACATAACCATCTTTGATTAACGAGCTAGTCAAGTAGAGGCATACTAGTGACACTTTGTTTGTCTATGTATTCACACATGTATTATGTTTCCGGTTAATACAATTCTAGCATGAATAATAAACCTTTTATCATGATTATAAGGAAATAAATAATAACTTTATTATTGCCTCTAGGGCATATTTCCTTCAGTCTCCCACTTGCACTAGAGTCAATAATCTAGATTACATAGTAATGATTCTAACACCCATGGAGCCTTGGTGCTGATCATGTTTTGCTCGTGGTAGAGGCTTAGTCAACGGGTCTGCAACATTCAGACCCGTATGTATCTTGCAAATCTCTATGTCTCCCACCTGGACTAGATCCCGGATGGATTTGAAGCGTCTCTTGATGTGCTTGGTTCTCTTGTGAAATCTGGATTCCTTTGCCAAGGCAATTGCACCAGTATTGTCACAAAAGATTTTCATTGGACTCGATGCACTAGGTATGACACCTAGATCGGATATGAAGTCCTTCATCCAGACTCCTTCGTTCGCTGCTTCTGAAGCAGCTATGTACTCCGCTTCACATGTAGATCCCGCTACGACGCTTTGTTTAGAACTGCACCAACTGACAGCTCCACCGTTCAATGTAAACACGTATCCGGTTTGCGATTTAGAATCGTCCGGATCAGTGTCAAAGCTTGCATCAACGTAACCTTTTACGGCGAGCTCTTTGTCACCTCCATATACGAGAAACATATCCTTAGTCCTTTTCAGGTATTTCAGGATGTTCTTGACCGCTGTCCAGTGATCCACTCCTGGATTACTTTGGTACCTCCCTGCTAGACTTATAGCAAGGCACACATCAGGTCTGGTACACAACATTGCATACATGATAGATCCTATCGCTGATGCATAGGGAACATCTTTCATATTCTCTCTATCTTCTGCAGTGGTCGGGCATTGAGTCTTACTCAATTTCACACCTTGTAACACAGGCAAGAATCCTTTCTTTGCTTGATCCATTTTGAACTTCTTCAAAATTTTGTCAAGGTATGTTGTTTGTGAAAGTACAATTAAGCGTTTTGATCTATCTCTATAGATCTTTATGCCTAATATGTAAGCAGCTTCACCGAGGTCTTTCATTGAAAAACTCTTATTCAAGTATCCCTTTATGCTATTCAGAAATTCTATATCATTTCCAATTAGTAATATGTCATCCACATATAATATCAGAAATGCTACAGAGCTCCCACTCACTTTCTTGTAAATACAGGCTTCTCTGAAAGTCTGTATAAAACCAAATGCTTTGATCACACTATCAAAACGTTTATTCCAACTCCGAGAGGCTTGCACCAGTCCATAAATGGATCGCTGGAGCTTGCACACTTTGTTAGCTCCCTTTGGATCGACAAAACCTTCCGGTTGCATCATATACAACTCTTCTTCCAGAAATCCATTCAGGAATGCAGTTTTGACATCCATCTGCCAAATTTCATAATCATAAAATGTGGCAATTGCTAACATGATTCGGACAGACTTAAGCATCGCTACTGGTGAGAAGGTCTCATCGTAGTCAATCCCTTGAACTTGCCGAAAACCTTTCGCGACAAGTCGAGCTTTGTAGACAGTAATATTACCGTCAGCGTCAGTCTTCTTCTTGAAGATCCATTTATTCTCAATTGCTTGCCGATCATCGGACAAGTCAACCAAAGTCCATACTTTGTTCTCATACATGGATCCCATCTCAGATTTCATGGCTTCAAGCCATTTTGCGGAATCTGGGCTCACCATCGCTTCTTCATAGTTCGTAGGTTCATCATGATCTAGTAGCATGACTTCCAGAACAGGATTACCGTACCACTCTGGCGCGGATCTCACTCTGGTTGATCTACGAGGTTCAGTAGTATCTTGATCTGAAGTTTCATGATCATTATCATTAGCTTCCTCACTAACTGGTGTAGGTGTCACTGGAACAGTTTTCTGTGATGTACTACTTTCTAGTAAGGGAGCAGGTATAGTTACCTCGTCAAGTTCTACTTTCCTCCCACTCACTTCTTTCGAGAGAAACTCCTTCTCTAGAAAGTTTCCGAATTTAGCAACAAAAGTCTTGCCTTCGGATCTGTGATAGAAGGTGTATCCAATAGTTTCCTTTGGATATCCTATGAAGACACATTTCTCCGATTTGGGTTCGAGCTTATCAGGTTGAAGCTTTTTCACATAAGCATCGCAGCCCCAAACTTTTAGAAACGACAACTTTGGTTTCTTGCCAAACCACAGTTCATAAGGCGTCGTCTCAACGGATTTTGATGGTGCCCTATTTAACGTGAATGCGGCCGTCTCTAGAGCGTATCCCCAAAACGATAGCGGTAAATCAGTAAGAGACATCATAGATCGCTCCATATCTAGTAAAGTATGATTACGACGTTCGGACACACCATTACGCTGTGGTGTTCCGGGTGGCGTGAGTTGCGAAACTATTCCACAATTTTTCAAATGTACACCAAACTCGTAACTCAAATATTCTCCTCCACGATCAGATCGTAGAAACTTTATTTTCTTGTTACGATGGTTTTCAACTTCACTCTGAAATTCCTTGAACTTTTCAAATGTTTCAGACTTATGTTTCATTAAGTAGATATACCCATATCTGCTTAAGTCATCTGTGAAGGTGAGAAAATAACGATATCCGCCACGAGCCTCAATATTCATCGGATCACATACATCTGTATGTATGATTTCCAATAAATCTGTTGCTCTCTCCATAGTACCGGAGAACGGTGTTTTGGTCATCTTGCCCATGAGGCACGGTTCGCAAGTACCAAGTGATTCATAATCAAGTGGTTCCAAAAGTCCATCAGAATGGAGTTTCTTCATGCGCTTTACACCGATATGGCCTAAACGGTAGTGCCACAAATAAGTTGCACTCTCATTATCAACTCTGCATCTTTTGGCTTCAACATTATGAATATGTGTGTTACTACTATCGAGATTCAACAAGAATAGACCACTCTTCAAGGGTGCATGACCATAAAAGATATTACTCATATAAATAGAACAACCATTATTCTCTGATTTAAATGAATAACCGTCTCACATCAAACAAGATCCAGATATAATGTTCATGCTTAACGCTGGCACCAAATAACAATTATTTAGGTCTAATACTAACCCCGAAGGTAGATGTAGAGGTAGCGTGCCGACTGCGATCACATCGACTTTGGAACCGTTTCCCACGCGCATCGTCACCTCGTCCTTAACCAATCTTCGCTTGATCCGTAGTCCCTATTTCGAGTTGCAAATATTAGCAACAGAACCAGTATCAAATACCCAGGTGCTACTGCGAGCATTAGTAAGGTACACATCAATAACATGTATATCACATATACCTTTGTTCACCTTGCCATCCTTCTTATCTGCCAAATACTTGAGGCAGTTCCGCTTCCAGTGACCAGTCTGCTTGCAATAGAAGCACTCAGTTTCAGGCTTAGGTCCAGGTTTGGGTTTCTTCTCTTGAGTAGCAACTTGCTTGCCGTTCTTTTTGAAGTTCCCCTTCTTCTTCCCTTTGCCCTTTTTCTTGAAACTAGTGGTCTTGTTGACCATCAACACTTGATGCTCCTTCTTGATTTCTACCTCCGCAGCTTTCAGCATCGCGAAGAGCTCGGGAATAGTCTTGTTCATCCCTTGCATATTATAGTTCATCACGAAGCTCTTGTAGCTTGGTGGCAGTGATTGAAGAATTTTGTCAATGACGCAATCATCTGGAAGATTAACTCCCAATTGAATCAAGTGATTATTATACCCAGACATTTTGAGTATATGCTCACTGACAGAACTGTTCTCCTCCATCTTGCAGCTATAGAACTTATTGGAGACTTCATATCTCTCAATCCGGGCATTTGCTTGAAATATTAACTTCAACTCCTGGGACATCTCATATGCTCCATGACATTCAAAACATCGTTGAAGTCCCGATTCTAAGCCGTAAAGCATGGCACACTGAACTATCGAGTAGTCATCAGCTTTGCTCTGCCAAACGTTCATAACATCCGGCGTTGCTCCTGCAGCAGGCCTGGCACCCAGCGGTGCTTCCAGGACGTAATTCTTCTGTGCAGCAATGAGGATAATCCTCAAGTTACGGACCCAGTCCGTGTAATTGCTACCATCATCTTTCAACTTTGCTTTCTCAAGGAACGCATTAAAATTCAACGGAACAATAGCACGAGCCATCTATCTACAATCAAACATAAACAAGCAAGATACCAATCAGGTACTAAGTTTCATGATAAATTTAAGTTCAGTTAATCAAATTAATTAAAGAACTCCCACTTAGATAGACATCCCTCTAATCCTCTAAGTGATTACGTGATCCAAATCAACTGAACCATAACCGATCATCACGTGAGATGGAGTAGTTTTCAATGGTGAACATCGTTATGTTGATCATATGTACTATATGATTCACGCTCGACCTTTCAGTCTCCGTGTTCCGAGGCTATATCTGTATATGCTTGGCTCGTCAAGTATAACCTGAGTATTCCGCGTGTGCAACTGTTTTGCGCCCGTTGTATTTGAACGTAGAACCTATCACACCCGATCATCACGTGGTGTCTCAGCACGAAGAACTTTCGCAATGATGCATACTCAGGGAGAACACTTCTTGATAATTTAGTGAGAGATCATCTTATAATGCTACCGTCAATCAAAGCAAGATAAGATGCATAAAAGGATAAACATCACATGCAATCAATATAAGTGATATGATATGGCCATCATCATCTTGTGCTTGTGATCTCCATCTCCGAAGCACCGTCGGGATCACCATCGTCACCGGCGTGACACCTTGATCTCCATCGTAGCATCGTTGTCGTCCCGCCAAGCTTATGCTTCTACGACTATCACTACCGCTTAGTAATAAAGTAAAGCATTAAATCGCGATTGCATTGCATACAATAAAGCGACAACCATATGGCTCCTGCCAGTTGCCGATAACTCGGTTACAAAACATGACCATCTCATACAATAAAATTCAGCATCATGTCTTGACCATATCACATCACAACATGCCCTGCAAAGACAAGTTAGACGTCCTCTACTTTGTTGTTGCAAGTTTTACGTGGCTACTACGGGCTTAAGCAAGAACCAATCTCACCTACGCATCAAAACCACAATGATAGTTTGTCAAATAGACTCCGTTTTAACCTTCGCAAGGACCGGGCGTAGCCACACTTGGTTCAACTAAAGTTGGGGAGACAGTCGCCCGCAAGCCACCTATGTGCAAAGCACGTCGGGGGAACCGGTCTCGCGTAAGCGTACGCATAATGTTGGTCCGGGTCGTCTCGTCCAACAATGCCGCCGAACCAAAGTATGACATGCTGGTAGGCAGTATGACTTATATCGCCCACAACTCACTTGTGTTCTACTCGTGCATATAACATCAACATAAAAAACCTAGGCTCGGATGCCACTGTTGGGTTTCGTAGTAATTTCAAAAAAATTCCTACACACACGCAAGATCATGTGATGCACAGCAACGAGAGGGGAGAGTGTTGTCTACGTACCCACGCAGACCGACCGCGGAAGCGTTGACACAACGTAGAGGAAGTAGTCGTACGTCTTCACGATCCAACCGAACAAGCACCGAAACTACGGCACCTCCGAGTTCGAGCACACGTTCAGCTCGATGACGATCCCCGGACTCCGATCCAGCAAAGTATCGGGGAAGAGTTCCGTCAGCACAACGGCGTGGTGACGATCTTGATGTACTACAGTAGCAGGGCTTCGCCTAAACTCCGCTACAGTATTATCGAGGACTATGGTGGCTGGGGGCACCGCACACGGCTAAGGAATAGATCACATGGATCAACTTGTGTGTTTCTGGGGTGCCTCTGCCTCAGTATATAAAGGACTAGAGGGGGGGAGGCTGGCCGGCCAAGCTTGGCGCGCCAGGAGAGTCCTACTCCCTCTGGGAGTAGGATTCCCCCCCCCCCCAATCCTAGTTGGAATAGGATTCGCGGAGGGGGAAAAGAGAGAGAGGGGGCCGGCCACCTCTCCTAGTCCTAATAGGACTAGGGGAAGGGGGAGGCGCACAGCCCATGTAGGGCTGCCTCTTCTCTTTTCCACTAAAGCCCATCATGGCCCATTTAGCTCCCGGGGGGTTCCGGTAACCTTCCCGGTAATCCGGTAAAATCCCGATTTTACCCAGAACACTTTCGATATCCAAACATAGGCTTCCAATATATCAATCTTTACGTCTCGACCATTTCGAGACTCCTCGTCATGTCCTTGATCACATCTGGGACTCCGAACAACCTTCGGTACATCAAAATGCATAAACTCATAATATAACTGTCATCGTAACCTTAAGCGTGCGGACCCTACGGGTTCGAGAACAATGTAGACATGACCGAGACATGTCTCCGGTCAATAACCAATAGCGGGACCTGGATGCCCATATTGGCTCCTACATATTCTACGAAGATCTTTATCGGTCAGACCGCATAACAACATACGTTGTTCCCTTTGTCATCGGTATATTACTTGCCCGAGATTCAATCGTCGGTATCCCATACCTAGTTCAATCTCGTTGCCAGCAAGTCTCTTTACTCGTTCCGTAATACATCATCTCGCAACTAACTCATTAGTTGCAATGCTTGCAAGGCTTATGTGATGTGCATTACCGAGAGGGCCTAGAGATACCTCTCCGACAGTCGGAGTGACAAAACCTAATCTCGAAATACGCCAACCCAACATGTACCTTTGGAGACACCTGTGGTACTCCTTTATAATCACCCAGTTACGTTGTGACGTTTGGTAGTACCCAAAGTGTTCCTCCGGTAAACGGGAGTTGCATAATCTCATAGTTACAGGAACACGTATAAGTCATGAAGAAAGCAATAACAACATACTAAACGATCGGGTGCTAAGCTAATGGAATGGGTCATGTCAATCAGATCATTCTCTTAATGATGTGATCCCGTTAATGAAATAACAACTCATTGTTCATGGTTAGGAAACATAACCATCTTTGATTAACGAGCTAGTCAAGTAGAGGCATACTAGTGACACTTTGTTTGTCTATGTATTCACACATGTATTATGTTTCCGGTTAATACAATTCTAGCATGAATAATAAACCTTTTATCATGATTATAAGGAAATAAATAATAACTTTATTATTGCCTCTAGGGCATATTTCCTTCATCAAGAACCGCAGCAGAATCACATGGTTGAGAAGAAAAAAGCTCTTCATAAAAATTATGTACCATATTTTTCATCTCTTCTTGTGACTCACACAAAGAACCATCATTCCGTTGAAGAGAGTGTATTATGTTGGCGCGTCTCCGAGCCTTCGTGCGGGCTTGGAAAAAACTAGTGTTCCGATCCCCTTGCTTGTGCCAGTCAATCCTGGAGCGCCGGCATTCCATGATCTCTTCCATCTCAAATAGTTCACATAACCGTTTCTCAAGATCACGTTCATCGGCTACAATTGTAGCCGAGACCGGGGCAGACCTTACATACAGAAGTCGTTGTTCTAGTTTGTAAATCTGCTTTCGGACCGAAACAAAACACTCACGGCTCCAAGTCTTCAAAGAAGCAACAACTTTCTGTAAGTTATCCCATATGGACTTGAGAGAGACCTCACCATTTCTACCATCAGCCCAAGCTTGCTCTAACGTATTTTTGTAATCGGTGGCGCAAAGCCACATAGCCTCAAACTTGAAACCTTGTTGCACCGGGCGACACACATCTTCCTGTACAGAATGAGAGAGCCCAATTCGGATGGCATAATGGTCAGAAGAAGTGGCAACAATATTCTCCACATAACAACCATCATAACAATATGTAAATGCACTGTTCACCACAACCCTATCAAGAAGGACTTTAGCATGGCTCTTTGGGTCCTGACGATTGCACCAAGTAAATTTAGGACTGGAGAAGCCCAAGTCCCTTAACTTGCAGTCCCGCAAGCACTCACGAAATGCAACAATTTGTTGCTCCGAGTGGTCACGAGGGCCAATGTGCTCATCTTGAGAAATAACCTCGTTGAAATCCCCACAAATAATCCATGAACCATTCCACATCGTCTTCAGACGCCGAATAAGGCTCCAAAAATGAACTCTATCTTCTCTCCTTGGTTCCCCATAAACAAAAGTAGCTCTCCATATAGGAGCCATGTCAGAAGATACATGAACATCAATACATCTGGAATTGCATGCCTTCAGAGAGAGAGTCACCGAATCCTTCCAAAAAAGAGCTAGTCCACCACTTTGACCCTCTGAACTGTTAGCAAAGCAACACGAAAAACCAAAAGACCACATAAAATTATGGACAAGGGGATCCCTCATCTTTGTCTCAGACAAAAAGAGGAGGGTTGGTCGGTGAAGCTTCACAAGCCAGCGAAGCTCGTCAACTGTCGAGGTCGACCCTGATCCTCGACAATTACAACATATAATACTCATTGCGTCTGGTGGGGCTGCTCTGCAGCTTCCACCGGATCCGCCAGTCGATAAGGTGAAGTATGTTTTTTTTGACAGAAAGACTGTAAGGGAGGCCCCTACAGTATAATTGGTGCAACAAACCCAAATTGCAAGTACCATGCCTTGAACCTGGGTGGGTGGGAAGGTGAAGTACGTTGTTTTTTTGTTCGAGACTTAATCTCCCACCTCTGTGGAAGTGCCACCATCTTTGCTAGATTTGTCAGAGACCACAATTGCCAGATCGCTCACAAAATTTGAAGTATGCTCATCGGACAAATTTGCAACAGCTGGATTCTTGATGGGCTTCCTTTTCTGTCCAGACATGTTGTCGATCAATCTTTGAATCAGTTTACTTTCCTTACCAGCGTCGTTAGTCCGGCCACGGCCTCACCCACGAGAAGATCGACCACATCCTCCGCCTGACTGGTTATTCTTGAGACGAGAGGACCCCTCAGCTTCCCCATCATACAACCTACATTGAGGGGAAGAGTTGCCACGTACGGCTGTTGGAAATATGCCCTAGAGGCAATAATAAATTAGTTATTATTATATTTCCTTGTTCATGATAATCGTTTATTATCCATGCTAGAATTGTATTGATAGGAAACTCAGATACATGTGTGGATACATAGACAACACCATGTCCCTAGTTAAGCCTCTAGTTGACTAGCTCGTTGATCAATAGATGGTTACGGTTTCCTGACCATGGACATTGGATGTCGTTGATAACGGGATCACATCATTGGGAGAATGATGTGATGGACAAGACCCAATCCTAAGCCTAGCACAAAGATCGTGTAGTTCGTATGCTAAAGCTTTTCTAATGTCAAGTATCATTTCCTTAGACCATGAGATTGTGCAACTCCCGGATACCGTAGGAATACTTTGGGTGTGCCAAACGTCACAACGTAACTGGGTGGCTATAAAGGTACACTACAGGTATCTCCGAAAGTGTCTGTTGGGTTGGCACGAATCGAGACTGGGATTTGTCACTCCGTTTGACGGAGAAGTATCTCTGGGCCCACTCGATAGGACATCATCATAATGTGCACAATGTGATCAAGGAGTTGATCACGGGATGATGTGTTACGGAACGAGTAAAGAGACTTGCCGGTAACGAGATTGAACAAGGTATCGGGATACCGACGATCGAATCTCGGGCAAGTACAATACCGCTAGACAAAGGGAATTGTATACGGGATTGATCGAATCCTCGACATCATGGTTCATCCGATGAGATCATCGTGGAACATGTGGGAACCAACATGGGTATCCAGATCCCGCTGTTGGTTATTGACCGGAGAATGTCTCGGTCATGTCTGAATGGTTCCCGAACCCGTAGGGTCTACACACTTAAGGTTCGATGACGCTAGGGTTATAAAGGAAGTTTGTATGTGGTTACCGAATGTTGTTCGGAGTCCCGGATGAGATTCCGGACGTCACGAGGAGTTCCGGAATGGTCCGGAGGTAAAGATTTATATATGGGAAGTCATGTTTTGGTCACCGAAAAAGTTTCGGGTTTTATCGGTAACGTACCGGGACCACCGGGAGGGTCCCGGGGGTCCACCAAGTGGGGCCACAAGCCCCGGAGGGCTGCATGGGCCAAGTGTGGGAGGGGACCAGCCCCAGGTGGGCTGGTGCGCCCCCCCCCCCACCAAGACCCAAGGCGCAAGGGAGAGTGGAAGGGGGCAAACCCTAGGCTCAGATGGGCCTAAGGCCCACCTAGTGGTGCGCCCCCTCTCTCCCCCCTTGGCCGCCTCCCCTAGATGGGATCTAGGGCTGGCCGCCACCCCTAGGGGTGGGAAACCTAGGTGGGGGCGCAACCCCTCCCCTCCCCTATATATACTTGAGGTTTTGGGCTGCCATACACACGAGTTCCTCTCCTTCTTAGCGCAGCCCTACCCCTCTCCCTCCTCGTCTCTTGCGGTGCTTGGCGAAGCCCTGCTGGAGTACCACGCTCCTCCACCACCACCACGCCGTTGTGCTGCTGCTGGATGGAGTCTTCCTCAACCTCTCCCTCTCTCCTTGCTGGATTAAGGCATGGGAGACGTCGTCGGGCTGTACGTGTGTTGAACGCGGAGGTGCTGTCCGTTCTGCACTAGGATCTCCGGTGATTTGGATCACGACGAGTACGACTCCTTCAACCCATTCTCTTGAACGCTTCCGCATAGCGATCTACAAGGGTATGTAGATGCACTCTCCTTCCCCTTGTTGCTAGTTTCTCCATAGATAGATCTTGGTGACACGTAGGAAAATTTTGAATTTCTGCTACGTTCCCCTACAACGGCATCAACATGCCCAACATCAGCAGAAGGTGATCTACTACTCTGGTTCTTGGGATCAAAAGATGAATTAAAAGACTTGCTGCTCGACTTGACCCCACTAGATCTCCCGGACATTTCCTCTGGAGCACACAACTTCTTGGCAGCGTAAGGTAAGTCTCCATTCACATCACGTGTCCCCGGGTTTGGACATAGCATAGAAGAGTGTCCCAACAAACCACATGAGAAGCAGTAGAAAGGTAAACGCTCGTACATAATAGCATATGGCTCAATTGTCTTCGTCTTCACAGAATTGACAGTAACATACCGAACCAGAGGTTCGTGTACATGATTTATGCACGAGCACACATGAAAGCACCCGAACATCTTCCCTCTACATTTGATTCCACACGCTCAATCCTACCAATTGGCTTAACAAATTTCATCCCCGGCTTGGCCTTCATCAATCTGAGCGGGAGGGCCATGATGCGTGCCCAAATAGAGAGAGTTTTGAACTCCACTTGTAGCGGATGTACATTTGGATCAAAAAAGTTGAGTAAAACAACATGTTTGCCCACCATCCATGGTGAGCCTTCCAGAACACGATCTCTATCCATCTTATTGATGAATTCTGCCACAAACAGGTTGTCTCCCACTTGGTGAATCAGCAGGCCCTTTGGATTACCCCAGGCCGGTCTCATTGCCGAAGAAATAGTATTGGTGTGAAGAACAGTGGGAGAGAGAACCTTGCCCATCAGTGCGCAATCCGGGTCGACCGGATCAGCTTCGTCGTCATCATCCGCCATCACCGAATACGCCTCGACTGTCGTAAGACGCTCCATCATGTCTTCAACGCCAGAAGCGGAGCTAGAAGCACCCGCTTCCCGCGTAGAATCAAAGGCCGCAACAAGGACTTCCAAGACGATCGGCGGCGATGCAAAAGCACCACGCCTCTCAACCAAAAGAAGATGATCCACCTGCGCGCCAGTACACCCACCATCCCCCGTTGTCACCATGCTGGTAGCCTCGACAGGACCTCGTCCCACCATCGCCAAGGGTGGGCAGCAATGCAAGGATTGCCCCTGAATCACCCCGAACGAGGCAGCGCAACGAAAAACTATTGGTTTCACAAGAAGCGCAGGGCAAGAATAGGGGAAGGGAGAAATCACAGCGAGAAAAACACGATCAAATCACGGTCTCAAACCCCTGGGAACTGCCATCGCAAGAGCCTTGCCATGCCGAGGAGAGAGAGAAAACAAGAACACAAAGATCAAAGAATATGTTTCCCTATTAGGCTACCATGTGATGACACCGGAACGGAATATGTTCAGTATGCATATATAGTAAACTAAGATCAAAGATCCCTACAGGAAAAACCGAGAGCACAGTTTATTCTTCCAAGTGTTTTAAAAAAAACAAGTCTTGCAAGAATGGGCGAGAAAACAGCCCTGCTAAAAAATACGAAAAGAAAAAGACCGGCGGGAAGCGGTCGCTTAACCACACCGCCCGGTGAAGCGACCCGATCGGAAGACCTCGAAGCGCGCGTCGATTGACATGTGAGCATTGCCAGCCCAAACCCACCACCGCAACCCCCACGCGCTGCACGCCTGTGACGCCCCTCCCCTCGCCGTAGCATCATCAGCCCCTGCACTGGCCGCTGGCCGCCTGCGCCGTCCCCTCTCCCCCTCCCGCGCCGGCCGCCGCCCCACCCCAACATTCCGCACCGCGCCCAGTCGAGGCCGCTGCGCCGCCCCTGCGACCCCTCCGGAAGCGCCCGGTGCCGCTCGCCCGGCATTATATTATTATTAGAAAAAGAAACAGAGGAGGAGCAACCGCTCGCTTTGGTTTGGTTTCGCGGCTCCCGTCTCCCGCTCCCGCTCCCGCTCGCGCCGCAGGGACCGAGGCGGCCACTGCAGCAAGAAGAACCACGGTGAGGACCCCCTTCTCGCCGTTCCCCTCCACAAAACCCATCCCCGAATCCCTGCTGTTTGCGCAGCGGAGAGCTTCCCGTTCTGAAGTGGTCGATTATTCTAGATTTGGTGGCTGTACATTGCTTCTTCTCTTCTTCTCTCCTCGTCGTACTTGCCAGTTCTGCCGATGTGGATCCGGCATTCCTTCAATGCTTAGCTAGTCGAACCACTTCGGACCGAAACCATACCCGTGCAGCCAGTTCGTGGCGGTGTCTTGTTAATTCGCGTTCGCGGATCGAGGGAACTGAGCCGTCCGCTTCTTTCCTGTTCTGTTCTTGAATACGCATTTGGGTTCTGGTGGCGCATTCTGTCATCCGCATTTCTGGAATTCAGTTAGTCTGGCCAATTTTGAACTTCTCCGCGGTGGCCATTTGCTTGCAACCATATGGATCGGAGCACTGCACTACACTTGCATAGTTGCATAGTTTCTTGCTTGGCCTGACCGGTGATGGGGAATTCCGGGCAACGACTAGGACGCGTCCATTGTTCTTGGAGTCACGTACTTCGCCGGTGCCGAGTTTACATTTGGTACAGCTTGTCAGATCTCCCTGCAGTCCAGTTTCGGTACAGCTTTGTGTCCAATTGGGAGTTGGGACCTCATTCTCCATCCAATGCAACCCAGTCCAACGGTCGTACACCCTCACCGTGCCCCACCGCCATGTGCCTCCCAACCACCTCCCTCCCCCTCAAGTGAATTGCACTAGGAGACACATTGCCCGTACCCAATTCTCTTGCTGCTGTTGGGGCATTAATTTTGTTGGTTAGATGTGTCTTTTGGTGTGTGTTTTGCCTAGCTGTCCAGATCTCGAGGCTTGATGGAGGAGTACTAGCTGTTTGATCCGGCTTCTTTTACACTTTTACGGCATGAACATTTGCTTCTTACTATTATGCTAGTCGGTAACAAATTAATCAGTCAAGCGAATGCCTTACTGAAATCTGCATTCTATGTTGAGTACAGTGGAGATTACTTGTTTGCTCTGAACTTCTACTGCACTGTCTGCACAATTCTACACAAACTTCACATTTTATTCAGTTAAAGCTCGTTATATGCAATCATTTTCCATGTGCCCCTTGCCATGGCATAATCATCATGATTGACCTTCCTGGATGTCACTTTCTCTATCATGCCTATTGGCTCACTCAAGCTGCTAGGCATTTGCTCATGTTACTAACTTTGTTAATGTTCTGTCTAGGTATCAAGTTTCTAGTACACTCAAATGGGTGCTAGGGAGAACGGGGAAGAGAGAAATGACCATTCAACTCATGTGGAAGTGGAACGAGATGCTAAACTAGGGAAGGAAGCTGAATCAGAGTATGAAGCAGCTAGGGACTCCTTTTCATCTCAAGGTGAGTCTAACAGTAATGAAGATACTAAAGTGAAAAGAGTCTCAAGGGTTCCGAAGAAGCTAGCAAAAAAGGAGACCAAGCCAAACAGCTCACGTCTGGCCAGAACTAATTCCACTCGTATAGTCAACAAGAAGCTGCAATATATTTCACCAAACAATAGTCCGAACAAAGCACCGAAGCCAAGCAAAGCGGCTAATGGTGTTAAAACTGTTGAAGTTCAAAAGCCAGAAACTGTGGAAGTTACTTCTTGTCCTTCATCTGATGTGTCTGAGGAAACAAATGATAAAGCTATTGAGGGCAGAGCCACCGATGATAAGTCCACCGAGGGCAGGGCCAATGATAATAAGACCACCGAGGGCAGGGCCGATGATAATAAGGCCTCCGAGGGCACAGCTGCTGATGATAAGGCCGTTGAGGGTGTAGCGACTGATGATAAGGCCATTGAGGGCGTAGCGACTGATGATAAGGCCATTGAGGTGATAGCGACTGATGATAAGGCCATTGAGGTTATAGCGACTGATGATAAGGGCATTGAGGGTGTAGAGACCAGTGAGATAGCCATTGAAGAAGCAAAGGAAATTGATGTCTTAGACGAAGCTCCGAAATGTGATCAGAGTACTGGCACTGATGATGAAATTGCTGATACTGAACAGAACATACTTGATGATGACAACTCAGTAGCATATGAAAAGAATGATGAGAAGAGTGAGGAATTAGAATCAAAAATTGAAAAGCTGAAGCAAGAGCTTCGTGAAGTTGCTGCCCTCGAGGTTTCTCTCTACTCTATTGTGCCAGAGCATGTATGTTCATCACATAAACTGCATACACCAGCTCGGCGTCTGTCCAGGTTATATATCCATGCATCAAAGTTTTGGTCCCCAGATAAGAAAGCTTCTGTTGCAAAAAACTCTGTTTCTGGGCTTGTGCTTGTAGCAAAGTCTTGTGGCAATGATGTTCCAAGGTAAATAAACGGGTTATAGTATGTCTTAACTTTATTAACTCTTGCTAATTTTATTTAAGAATCTAATTTTGATGTAGGTTGACATTCTGGTTATCAAACACAATTGTCCTACGGGAGATCATTGCACAAACCTTTGGCATTTCAAGCCAATCAACTGCAGTTATGAATGCTTTCACTACGAACAGTAAGAGCAACGCAAGAAATCTTTACAAGAATTCCCTGCCAATGCGATGGAAAATGAATTCCAGTGGCAAGCAGGCTAGACCTACTATCACGCAGTTTCCCAATCATTGGCAGGAAACTGGCACTGTCTTGGCTGCATTAGAGAAGATTGAATCTTGGATCTTTTCTCGGATTGTGGAGTCTGTGTGGTGGCAGGTAAAGGTTCACCTTGTTTTATGCTGGCAATTTTGTCAGAGCCTTAAATTTGACCTGCTAGTTGTAAAACATGACTGAAATGTTTCCAATTCAGTCAATATTCTGATCGGTGTTTCTCTTCCCAGGCACTGACTCCCTGTATGCAAACTCCTATTGAGGATTCATCAACTCCAAGCGTTAGGAAACCGTTAGGGCATTCTTCAGCTGATCAGCATCAAAGCACTTTTTGTATTGATCTTTGGAAGGCTGCATTTTGCGATGCATTCAGCAGAATATGTCCTCTTCGTGCTGGTGGATATGAATGTGGCTGCTTACCCGTATTAGCCAAACTGGTAAGCTTTAAGTTTCCTTTCATCATTTGAAAAGAATAATATTCTTTTGAAATGTGTTTATGAGCTGTTCTGCTATCATCAGGTGATGGAGCAATGTGTAGCCCGTTTAGACGTGGCTTTATTTAACGCCATCCTCCGTGAATCAGAGAATGAGATACCATCTGATCCAATATCTGACCCAATTCTCGACTCCACGGTTCTGCCAATTCCAGCTGGCAATTTAAGCTTTGGATCAGGCGCACAGCTGAAGAATGCGGTATGTACCTAAGTGCAGATTGAAACCACATTGTTTTGGTTTGATGCTTTCAATTCCATGAAGAACAAACTAGAGTAGGGCATTTCGATGATCTTAGTTCACTCCTTCCAAACAAATTCTACCATTAAATGTTGACACGTGAAATGACTCCCCAGGTTGGAAGCTGGTCCAGATTGTTGACGGATATGTTTGGCATGGACGGTGATGACTCTCGCAAGGATGGCCAAGGTGCAGAGGGAGATGGCAATAGCAGAAGAGATGGAGCTGAATCCAATTCTTTTAAGCTGCTCAATGAGTTGAGTGATCTTCTGATGCTTCCGAAGGACATGCTTCTTGAGAAGTCCATCAGGAAAGAGGTCTGTGTCCGTGCATAACTCCTTGCTACACTCGTATCATAGGAGTCCTATGTCCTCAAAACACAAGATGTTAAATTGTTACGATTTTATCTTATATGGAACTGTCAGATGTGGTGTAGTTGAAATTTTGAATTTTTTGATAGGTCTGCCCGTCGATTGGCCTTCCACTAGTAACAAGGATACTCTGCAACTTCACTCCAGACGAGTTTTGCCCTGATCCTGTTCCTGGCATAGTTCTAGAGGAGCTGAACTCTGAGGTATGTCCTCCCTTGCTGAAGTTGAATGAATCCATTACGTTGTGCACACAGAATGTCATGAAGGTAATTATAACTAAACTCTATTGACCTTTGTCATTAATATCGCACAGAGCTTGCTTGAGCGCTTCACGGAGAAAAATCTGACATTCCCATGCACTGCTGCTCCTGTTGCGTACCGCGCCCCTTCATTGGAGGGTGTAGCGGAGAAGAGTGGCAGCGCAGAGGTGGAGCAAAGGGCCTTGATGGTCCAGAGGAGAGGGTACACCAGTGACGACGACCTGGACGACCTAGGCTCCCCCTTGATGTCCCTCTACGACCGGAGCTCTCCGCCGTCGCCTTGTAACGGAGTCGCACATTTCAGTGCTCGACAAGAAGGCGCCGTGGCAAATGTAAGATACGAGCTCCTAAGAGAAGTATGGTCGGAGCGCCGTGATTGAGCGAGCGACCTGCAGGACTTGTTTGGGTGTTGCTTTGCATAAAATGGCGAACCAAGTGTTAGGGGCGTGAAGAATTTGCTTTTGCATCCGGCTCCGAAGAATCAAAGAGGGATGATGGCTCCTCGCTGGTGTTGTTTGCTTTGTCCACTGCAGAATTTCTACCCCCTCATTCGTTAGCCGGTGAGCTCGTTCGTTAGTTGCTCTTTTTTTTCTTCTTCTCATGTACTAGCATACATAGTGGAAAATTGTAAGGAAAGGATGGTGAATTCGATACTGGGTGTAAAATATTAATGCGAGTATGGACCTACGGTGTAAGAGCAACTCCAACGGGGCGACCCCAACGAACGCGTGCTTTGTTCGCTTTTTGTCCGTTTGGGTCGGCCAGGCGGACGCCGGCGTCCGCATTTTAAAATGGGTCGGCTTGACTGCCCAACAGGGAGGCCGACCCAAATGTGGCGGCGTGAAAAAAAAACAAGTTGCACGGAATAAACATAATTAAACATAAAACTGGTCGGTCAAACGCCGGCCAAAGTCCACCTACATCTAATAAACATTAAATAAAAACATTAAAAAAGTCTGCGCCCGCCTGCTGCTGCCCTAGACGTCGTCGGCCTTGCCCTTGCCCTCGACGTCGTCGTCGTCGGTGAGGTCGATGCAGACCGGAGCAGGGCCAGCCCACCCGAACGCCGCCTGGTACGCTGCCAGGGCAGCCTCCTCCGGCGTCTGCTGGGGCGGCGGCATTGCGGCAAGCCGCGCGCGCTCCTCCTCCTCCTCCTCGAGCCGGAGCGCCTCCGCGTCGCGTTGAAGCATGGCCTCATAGCGCATTTGCTCCTCGTTGTCGCCCTGCTCCTGGCGGAGCCAGTGCTCCTTCCATCGCTCGAGGTGGGCCGCCTCTTCCTCCGGCGTCGCGGCGAAGTAGACGGGAAGCGCGCTCACCCACCCGCGGTACTGGCCCGTCCATGAGTAGGCCTCCTTCGGCCAAGTGGGCGGAGGTGGGGAGCGCTTACGCTCCGGCTCCGGCTCCGGCTTGGGTTGTACAGGCGGCGACGGCGGCGGCGGCGGCACGAAGAGCGGGGTGTGGACGGAGTCCCCCGCCGCCGACAGGGCAAGGGCTTGCTCCAGCCCATCCTAGTGCGCGTCCTCCTCGATGCGGCTAGCCTCCAGCGCGTGCTGCAGGGCCTCCTCGAGGGCGGCTTGGTACTCCGCCTCCGCCTCCATGTCCTCCGGCTCTACCTGTGGGGGTGGCGGTGGGAACGGCGGCGGACGGCGTCGACACCCGAGCGCCGTTGCTCCTCGTGTTGGAGGGCGAACCAAGCCTCCCAGTTAGGAGAGTCGGCGGCGTACTCGGGCAGCCGACACTGCTCCGGTGTGAGCAGCGCGCGGCGCCGGCGCACCTCGTCGTCGTGCGCCCGCTGGGTCCGCGGAACCGCCGGCACCGGGATCCGGTTTGGATCCAAATGCCAATGGTGCGGTAGCGTCACGTCGGGGTAGGGGAGGGGCTGCCTGTACTCCCAGTGCCACCGCGCTTGGTGCACCGGGATGTGCAGGCGCCGACGTCCAGGGCAGAAACGCGCCGGCAGTGGAGGGGGAGGGGGAGGGGGAGCACGGGATGACGAGGCGCCGGGGGTGCCCTTCCCCTTGCCATTGCTTTTGCCGAAGAGGCCCATGGCGCGCGCTAGGGTTTGCGGTCGCCGGCGAGGAAGCAAAGGAAGTGGTGGGGGGCCAGATGTGGATGGAAGAAGTGGATGAGGCCGACCCCGCCGCACGCGTGGTTAAAAAAGGACACGCGCACTGGCTGACGCGTGGGCCCGCTGTCGGTGGTCGTCATAAATAAGACGACTGGTGGCGGTTGGGTGGCCGCCAGGTGGGGACGCGGCGGATGGCGAGGAGACGCGCGGCGCGTCCGCTTCGCGTCCGCGCCGATGCATTCCAGGCGCAATTTTGGGCCGGAAATGGGTCGGCGCGGACGCCGGACGAACACGATTTAAGTTTGGATCGGCGCGTTGGCCGTCATTTTTGTCCGCGTCGATCCAAACGAACGCGGACGGACGAAATGAGTCGCTCCATTGGAGTTGCTCTAAGTAAAGGTTGGAAGCAGTATCATCCTAGACTGGGTACCACGCCTGTTCCGTGTGTGTTTGATCATGATTGTACCTCTCTTCCCCGGCAGTTTGCACCTCTGGTCAGAGGACTCCACTGGTGTTGTGCGTGCCTGAGCTGTTTCCGCTTTTCTAGTCATTGGCGGTGGTGTCCAGTAGAGTAGAACACAACAGCTGCTGCCCTTTTGCATTTCTGAAGGGAATGAACACCAGCAGGAGTGAGTGATGTGCAAGGGGGATGCTGGCTGGTGATTTACTCAGAGTGATCAGACAGAAATGCTGCTGCTGCCTCACGGTTTCAACGGCATACTCTGCTCGATTGACCGCTGGTCTGGTACAAGCAAACTAGCAAAGCATGTACCGGACCGGACCCGTACCTGGACTGAACGGAGATGTTGTGTGCACCAGTTCTTGTGATGGCAAAGCCACTTGGCACGCTGGCAGGCAGCAACGGAAATCGGGCGCAGGACCGATGCAGCCACCAGCCGGATCTTTGCAGTCGGAGCATTCCTTGGTTGCACAATTGTTAGCAAGTTCATGGTTCGGTTCCTTTGATGTACTCCTTCCGTAAAAAAAAAACTAGCACATATGCCCGTACGTTGCAACGGGAGAAAAATTATTGTGCCCACTATTCATCGAAACGACCGTCGTCATGGCATAATTAGATCCGAACGATGTTAGTGTGGTGATTTTTTCTCTTGTTCAACTCGGTGACGTCCCTCGTACTCTTGATCCAGCTAAGGCCGAGGGAGAGTTTCGTCAGCACGGCGGCGTGATGACGGTGATGATAAAGTTACCGACGCAGGGTTTCACCTAAGCACTACAACGATATGACTGAGATGGAAATCTGTGGAGGGGGCACCGCACACGGCTAAGACAACTGTCAATTTGTGTGTCTATGGGGTGCCCCCTCCCCCGTATATAAAGGAGGGGAGGAGAGGAGGGCCGACCCTCTCTATGGCGCGCACAATGGGGAGTCCTACTCCCAGTAGGAGTAGGTTTCTTTTTCGCGAATACGCCGCGGTTGGCGTATCATTTGATTGATAGGGGGAGAACATACAGAGTGGTGTCACGGTCGCGTACACAAGAAGGCGCGCTCATGACACGGAGCGAGCATAGAAAAGGGATGCTCAGCCCCAAACAAGATAACTAGCCTGCAGGGATGATAGCACTAAGTCCTCTCGCTCCGGCATAGGCCCAGGAGCGGGCGTCGTTTTGAATCACGGCCAGGAGGGAGGCAGTAGAGGGTGTGCCCTTGTCGGAGATGATGGCGTTACGGTGGCACCAGATTGCCCAAGCGGTGAGAAGGGCAATGGTGGAGAGCCCTCGCTGTCATGGATCTAAGACTGACAGTAGAATGGGGGGTAGGTATGAGGAGGCAAATCCTAGCTATAGAGTAGTTGTACACACGAGTTTACGAGTTCAGGCCCTTCTCGGAGGAAGTAACAGCCCTACGTCTCGGTGCCCTGAGGCGGTCGACTGGATTATATGCGTGTGTGAGTTTACAAAAGATGTGAACCCCTGTCCTGAAGGAGGGGGTGGCTTATATAGAGTGCGCTAGGACCCCAGCTCCCCTCCGTTATGTGGGGTTCAATATACATAAAGAAGGAGCGTTACAGGTAACGTCCGTATTAAAGTGCTATAAATGATAGTTAAGTCTATGAGTAAACTCCCGACCGTTGTTGTGTAGAGTGGCTTCAGATCTCCTGTTTGTCGAGTGATTTCTGTGACGGTCGAGTGACATTGATTCTTATGAGTGGAATGTCTCTGGTCGAGTGGATGATGGTACCCTTTGAATGCTGCTGGCTTAGGGTGATGTCCTCGGGGAGGAAGTCTAGGTCAGGCCTATGACCCTACCCTAGGTACATAGCTTCATCACTCGCCGCTGGCCCTGGGGTAGCTGGATCGTGGCCAAGCTAAGCCAATCGAAGAATCCAAGCGATCCGTCCGGCACGGTAGCCGTGGGACAGCACCAGGAGAGGATGTCGTGCCAGATGATGCGGGTGAAGAGCAGTCGACGAGGAGGTGGTGAAGCGTCTGGGCATGCTGAGAGCAGAAAACACACGCCGACTCATGCTGCAAGCCACGGCGGGCCAGTCGATCGGAGGTCCAACATCGGTTGATGGATGCGAGGTACGCGAAGAATTTGACCGAGAGAGGAGCCCCGGACTTCCAAACAAGACGCCAATGCGCGGAGGATGTGGAGCCGGTGAAGAGCGCATTGTAGCACGAGGATGCGGTGTAAACTCCGCTTTCCGTCCACTTCCAGTGGATGGCGTCGGGCACCATAGAGAGCTCGATTTCCCACAGCATAAGCCAGACGTCCAGGTATTCGAGCGCGGCCGTGGGGCTGAGGTGGCCCTGGATGTCCTGAATCCAAGTGCGGTCATGGAGGGCCGCGGCCATAGTCCGCGACCGTCGGCGTCGGTTGGGTACTAGGGTGGCGTGGTTCGGAGCGATATCTTGAAGAGCACGGCTGGAGAGCCACTTATCCGTCCAGAAGCGGCATGTGTTGCCGTTACCCAAAGTCCAGGTCGCCGAGGCCCGGAAGAATTGCATGGCCTCGGGGTCCGATGGTGTCTGCAAATGAGACCAAGGCCGGGAGCTATCAGAAGCGTGGAGCCAAAGCCATCTGACACGGAGGGAGATGCCAGTGCGGTGTAAGTCACGAATGCCAAGGCCGCCGAGCTCAACAGGGCGGCAGACTCTCGCCCAGCTCACAAGGCAACAACCAGCCCGAGCATCCTTACGTCCATGCCATAGGAAATCGTAGATGATCCGGTTGGCTTTCTTGAGAATGGGGGAGGGGTACAACGCCATAGCCAATAGAATGTGCATGGGCATCACCGTCAGCACCTGCCTGACCAGAGCAAGTCGCTCGCCGCGAGAGAGGAGCGCGGCCTTCCAAGTTGCTAGCTTGCGCAACAACTTGTTTAGGAGTGGTTGGAGGTGGGAGGCTGGCACCTTGCGCGGGGAGAGGGGGAGGCCTAGGTATTGGATGGGGAAGGCCACCACCGGGCAGGCAAGGGAAGAAGCAATGGCGTTAGAAGCCTCGGAAGTGCACCGGATCGGTGCCGCGAGGCACTTGGCGAAGTTTGTGTGAAGGCCCGAGGCAGCTCCAAAGAAGTCGAGTAGGCCGCTGACAATTGCGAGCTCTTGGGGGTCAGAGTGGCAGAAAATGACCACGTCATTTGCGAAGTGGGAGACGCTGGAAGCAGCCTGCCGCGTCGTGAGATGCCTGATAATGCCCTTGGCGACCGCACACTGGAGTAGCGAGTTTAGGGCGTTGATGACGAGAGTGAAGAGCATGGGCGAAGCGGGGTCGCCCTGACGAAGGCCCTGGTGGTGGGGAATGGGGGGTGCCATTAATCATCACATGCGTGGAGGTAGTGGAGATGAGAATGGAAACCCATTCGCGCCATCTTGGCCCAAAGCCTAGGTGCTCAAGGACCTGGAGAAGGAAAGGCCAGGAGACAGAATCGAAGGCCCGGGAATGTCCAACTTGAGTAGAACCTGAGGGAGACGCAGTTGGTGGAGTTGTCTGGCTGTTTGCTGGATGAGGATGAAATTGTCATGCACGCTCCTCCCCGCGACGAATGCACTTTCGTTGCAGGAGACCATCTCGGTGAGACAGGGGGCCAGCCGCAAGGAGAGAACCTTGGCAAAGAGCTTCGCCACGATGTGGATGAGACTGATCGGGCAGTAATCAAACAAGTTGGCCGCGTCCGGTTTCTTGGGGATCAAGGTGATGAGGGCCTCATTGAGGCGCTGGAAAGCGCTCCCATTTAGCGCGTAGAGCTTGTCGAAGACGGCGCAGAGGTCGTTCTTGATGATACCCCAGCATGATCGCAAGAATTCCGTTGTGAATCCATCAGGGCCGGGCGATTTGCCGGAGGGCAACCTTTTGATCGCATCCCAGATCTCGTCGTGTGTAAAAGGGGCCTCAAGCTCGGACAGGTCAAAGGAGGGGTGACCAATGGCTGCAAGGTCGATCGTGAGGCCACGATCCGTATGGGGTCTGAGAATGGTCGAGAAATGGTCGAAGGCAGCCCGGGCGAGGTCGGCCTCCCCGGAAACTCGCATTCCGTCCACAGAGAGGTCGATGATTTTGTTTTTATGAGCATGGTGAGCCTCATGGATCTTCGAGAAGGCGGAAGCAGCCTCTCCCTCTTTGAGCCAGCGAAGTCCGACGTGTTGTCGCGCGAGGGAGCGCTCAAGAGACGCAAGACCGAGGTACTTGCGCTTGAGCTCACGCCGGAGCCAAGCTTCAGCGGGAGTGAGTGGCCGAAGATCCTGGGCCGCGTCAAACCTCAAGATAAGCTCACTGGCGACGCCAAGTTGGGTGGTGATGCTGTTGGCAACACGCGAGCTCCATCTTTGTAAGCTGCGGGTCGTGATTTTTAGTCGCGCAAAGAATCGCCGGAACGAGTCCGGGTCGGGGGCCTCCAAGTTGCAAGCATCCAGCACTGTCTGGTGAAAACCGTTGAGAGTAGGCCAAAAACTTTGGAAGTGAAAGCGCCTGCCGCCAGCAGAGCGGGGGACGCAGTCAATGAGTAAAGGGCAGTGATCAGATGCCGCACAGGAAAGGCACCGAAGCAGGCAGTGGGGGTGCACCGTCTCCTAGGACGGGGTGTAGAGTATGCGATCGTTCCGAACCAAAGTGGGGTTGGTTTGCTCAGTGGACCAGGTGTAGCACCGGCCGTGCATGTAAATATCGTAGAGCCCATGGTAGGAGTAGGTTTCCCCCGCTTCCCTAGTTGGAGTAGGATAAGAAGGAAGAGGGAGAGAGAGGGAAGGAAAGGGGGGAGGGGGCGCCCCCCACCCAATTCGGATTGGGCTTGGGGGGGGGGGAGGGGGGCGCCATCCACCTGGCCGCCTCCTCCTCTCTCCCACTAAGGCCCAATAAGGCCCATTGATTCCCTGGGGGGTTTCGGTAACTCTCCGATACTCCGATAAATGCCCGAACTCATCCGGAACCCTTCCGGTGTCCAAACATAGCCTTCCAATATATCGATCTTTATGTCTCGACCATTTCGAGACTCCTCTTCATGTCCGAGATCACATTCGGGACTCCGAACTACCTTCGGTATATCAAAACACATAAACTCATAATACCGATCGTCATCGAACGTTAAGCGTGCGGACCCTACGGGTTCGAGAACTATGTAGACATGCCCGAGAATCATCTCCGGTCAATAACCAATAGCGGAACCTGGATGCTCATGTTGATTGCTACATATTGTACGAAGATCTTTATCGGTCAAACCGCATAACAACATACGTTGTTTCCTTTGTCATCGGTATGCTACTTGCCCGAGATTCGATCGTCGGTATCACCATACCTAGTTCAATCTCGTTACCGGCAAGTCTCTTTACTCGTTCCGTAATGCAACATCCCGCAACTAACTCATTGGTCACATTGCTTGCAAGGCTTATAGTGATGTGCATTACCGAGAGCCCAGAGATACCTCTTCGACAATCGGAGTGACAACTCCTAATCTCGATCTATGCCAACTCAACAAACACCATCGGAGACACCTGTAGAGCATCTTTATAATCACCTAGTTACGTTGTGACGTTTGATAGCACACAAGGTGTTCCTTCGATATTCGGGAGTTGCACAATCTCATAGTTATAGGAACATGTATAAGTCATGAAGAAAAAAATAATAATAAACTAAATGATCATAGTGCTAAGCTAACGGATGGGTCTAGTCCATCACATCATTCTCTAATGATGTGATCCCGTTCATCAAATGACAACACATGTCTATGGCTAGGAAACTTAACCATATTTGATTGACGAGCTAGTCAAGTAGAGGCATACTAGGGACACTCTGTTTTTCTATGTATTCACACATGTACTAAGTTTGTGGTTAATACAATTCTAACATGAATAATAAACATTTATCATAATATAAGGAAATATAAATAACAACTTTATTATTGCCTCTAGGGCATATTTCCTTCAAATTTGATAAATGAGGTCCGCATCAAATTTCAACTCATTTACACATCTCAGCATCTCTCGGCAAAAAAAAACAAAATCGAGGTTTGTAAAAATGTTTACTGTTCACGCATTGTTGTGACCCGATTTATCTTTTTTGCCGAGAGCTGCTCAAATGTCCAAATGCATTGAAATTTAGAGTGGAGTTCACACATCAAATTATATACCACCCAAAAAAATTGATTTTTTTTTTTGAATTTTTCTAGTATTTATTTTTATTTTTTTCCTGAGCAGGAGCAGATGAGCCCGGGCACCGAGTTGGATTTCCGTACTCTGCATGACTATTCAACAATTAATACTATAGAAAAGCTAACCTTGATTGATCAATGTGAGCTAGTTGTTCAGTTACTCCTTTGCATATACCAAGATATGCAAAATAGCATAAGTAAGTATCAGTTTTTCTGGAAGCATGATGAAAATAATAATATGAATTTGGCCTTGAAGATAAACAAAGAAAGGTAATTTTCCTTGAAAATGAACAAAGAAAGGTAACATGCATGCTGATCTGCATTGCGCTGAGAGGATCCCAGCTCTTGCAAAAATATTTCTCTAGCACGCTTCAAGTTACACAAAACCCATATCAAGTCAGATAGAAATACATGGGCCGACGAAAAAACAGAATTGTAGGAATATGAAAATAGCTCGTTTCCCTTTCCTTGTAGAATAGGAACTTATTGTGTAGTCAGTTTAGCTATGGAAAGCTGATGCATGAACTCTCGTCTGGGAACAACAGAAAATAAAATAAAATCAAACCGTTATTAATAAAAGACTAACTTGACTCATTGAAGCTAGGGTCGTGCATCTGTTAGTTGACTCACGTGCAAGTTCTCAAGGAAAAATTAATCGAGCTGAGTAATTGCCGCCAAATCGATCCACCACAACCTGCTTAGCATGTAGTACTTATGTGTTTAGCTGGGAAAGAATCAAGCTAGCCGGCACCAGGCAGCTCGTAGCTAGTTTGCTGCGTGCAAGTGTTTAGCTAGGAAAGAATCGACCCAGCTGCTTCCTTAGGTTGGCCGAAAGCACCACAGCGAACTTCTAATTGAAGAATTGACCAAGTAACACGGGAGAGCTCGCCAACCCAGCCATCTAGACTGCCACCGCCACCACGGATTGGAGCTCCTCTACGACACCATGAAGTTTCTCCAGCCGAGGATGCCGGCGTAATGGACCAATATCCTGTAGGTATCTAAATAGGATTTGGACTCTTTGTAATAAGCTATCCACTTCCCACCTCCCATGTATAATTTTTGGGTCAGGTACGATGTGTGGCCAGTCGGCCGGCCGCTTCGCTTTGTTTTAATTAAGTTTCCTTTACACGTACGTTTTAGTTTCATTCGTATCGTCTCGGTTTCTTTTGTTTGCACATCTGTTTGTTAAATGGACATAACTAAATAAAATAATGCACGTAAAAATATACAAAATAGGACGAAACAAAACAGAACCAAACCAAGAATACATATTTCCTTTAATAGTAGGTATAGATATAGATATAAGATCATGTGATCTAAATTATATTTCTTTGTGGAGGGCAATCCATTGCTTTAGACTTTAGAGTTCCTAGTATTTTATGTTTTGTCACTGGCCTGTACAGTTTTCCTTCCCTTTCCCTCGTAACCAGCGGTTTCGACAAACTCTTTCTGACGGTGTCCTGGACTAGGGGGTACTCACCACGTCGTCTCCCGATCTGTTAGATTGGGCCGAGGACCCCCGTGGCCGTATACTCATGGGCCAGTTCGGACAACTGCCGCATACATGAAAGATTCCACAAGACTTGGTGATCAAGACAAGGACTCCCCACCGGCGTATTCGGCCAGGACTCTTGTTATCCTAGGCCTCTGGTGCATTATATAAACCAATGCCAGGCTAGTCGATAGAGGATATACAACAATCATACCATAGGCTAGCTTCTAGGGTTTTAGCCTCTACGATCTCGTGATAGATCAACTCTTGTAATACTCATATCATCAATATCAATCAAGCAGGACGTAGGGTATTACCTCCATCAAGAGGGCCCGAACCTGGGTAAACATCGTGTCCCCTGCCTCCTGTTACCATCGATCCTAGACGCACAGTTCAGGACCCCCTACCAGAGATCCGCCGGTTTTGACACTGACATTGGTGCTTTCATTGAGAGTTCCGCTGTGTGATCGACAAAAGGATCAATGGCTCGCCCGCAGGTCAACTGTGACGGCGACATCTTCGTCGCCGGCTCGACTGATCACCTTGGCTCGACCGAGGACCGTGATCCATCTCCGATCATCATGTTCGGACGTGGGCCTTCTTCAACATCAACTCCGATCTCTATCATGATCATAGAGGAGTCATTCATGGAGCTCGAGGGCTCAACGTGAACATTGCCCTCGGGCGGCCGTGCTCTTTTTATGGACAATGAACTTGTATTCGCCGTCACCACCTCCTCAAGCGTCGGTTTGACGATTGCTTCGGTGGAATAGTGCGGAATTACGTCTACAACAGCCATGCAAAATTTCGTCGAGTTCCGATGGAGGAATCTCCGACAATCTACGATATACCGGAGCCCTATCAAATCTGGACAGGAATCTGGACGAGTTTAGGGCATGGTCTCCAGAGCCTAGCTCGGAGGTCCTTTGGAAGATCCAACCGTTCATCTACTGCGGAATTCCCATATCTACCACCCCTCCAAATTTCAGCTCGATTCGATGGTTCAAACTCCGGGAACCTTCCGATGAGTGGACCAATTTTTGGATCCGTTTTCTACGCGAATATGGATCCGACCCGAATTCATGTTTCTTTATGAACGTGATATTGGACAACCTTTTTAGAGGAATTCTCTTCTAGGGTATTGTGCGTTGTTTTTAAACACGTGCCCGTAAATTTTTAAGCCTCCCTTGAGGTCATCTTCATCATCATGCTGGTGTCAAACCAGTCCGGCAATATTGCTCCAAGGCTGCCGACATGCGCTAGACACGTCGTCACTTTGTTGAGCCGAGCTCAACTTCTTCGGATCATCATCTCGGCAAGCCGAACAAGAGTCCGGAATCACAAAGGATAAATCATCACCAACATCTCCGCCCCACGGATTACACAGAGCGGGCATACCGGCATCGCCGCACGGTCACTTCATCAAGCTGGCATCGACCACATCACGACCTGCATCAGCAGAGCCGCACTATTGCTTCTTTAAGCTGGTGTCCATCATGCCGACCTATTTCGACTCATCGACTGACATCGAGGCTTCGACATCTCGGCTGGACCGGGGGCTTCGCCATCTCTTCATCAAGCTACTCCGGAAACTTCGGCGTCACTAGCTGACCAACTCCGTCACGTTAGCTGGACCGAGGGCTTTGCCTCGGCAAGCCAACCTTTGCCAGCATCGTCATACCGTCGCTTTATCGCCCATCAGACAATTGGTGTGCGGATCGAGTCCCAATTTTCGGAATCACCTTTCTCCGGATTGCTACAACAAATAAACCAGGTGCTATTAATCCTAGTTTTTTTCCTTGTTCGGGTTTATTTTTCTCAAGGAATTATTACTCTGGTTTGTTCAACATATGTACACAGGTCTATCAAATGATGACCGCATTAACGACAGTCGCATGGTGGTTCGGTCAGTTTTCGTACATGGTCCGGCGAACGCCGCATCCGGAACTCGGACCGACCTCTGAATTCAGGCTTTGCCATGCCTTTACCGCATCTCGCCGACGCCCTGCATCGACATTGACTTCGGCGCCATGCCATATTTCTTTTTATTACTCACTTTGCATAAATTATTTATTATGCAATGATTTTTTTAATTATTATTATTACTATTATCTCCGGTTTGCACTTTTTTGTGCACAAGAAAATGATCCGGGTTGGGCAGTATCGTCAACTCAGCGTACTGACATACCACATCACCTTGGCTGGACGGGGGGCTACGTCAACACTTCATTACCCCATGCCAGGGACTTCGGCATCACTCTGCCGGCCCGCATTGATCGTGCTATGTCACCACTTCGGAGTGCCGAGCTCTTTGCTCCGCCACCTTGGGACCGGCTTGGGGGATGGAACCTTGTCTCACATCAAGCTCGGGCTGCATCATCAATACTGAACACATTAACCAGCTAAGTTGCCTTCATGCTCAAAGTTTTAAATTTTTAACTTGTGTTCGGTTCGACCAAGCATTATACTTTTTTGGAAAAAAGTTGCTTGTAAAAAATTTCCTTGTCCAAACTTTGTTTGTGACGCACAAATTCAAATACCCCATTTATTTGGGGGCTTCCTTTATGAAGCTTTTCCTCTTGCATATGATTATACTTGTACGGCTTCGTTCCTTGTTCGTGTATTACGCCACAATATGCACCATATTGACTTAAGCGTTTTGCAAGCTAGGTTGCCTGGCTCCTGTGCTTACCCCTACGTTCCCGATTGTTCGGCTAAGGAGTAAAGGGAGCATCTCTGCGATTGTCACGACCGGGTCATCCGAGCTCTGATCTCAGACTGGGTGAAGCCGAAAGCTAGCGCTCTTATTGTTTTCAATCATGGTCGGCACACAATAGAACTCATGAGTACAAAAAATCTATTGCACAAGTCTCATACTAATAATGAGCACCGAAGAAAGGTATCGGTGGGGGTACTATTTTCTTTGAAGATGCTTCTTACACTTCGTTAGTAATATATAGCATAAGTTCCCTGAGCGCGCTTTGTCTGTTACAGCCTTATGGCCTGATTGCCTGGTCATCGGAAACACCATTGATACTCTCGACAGGTGGAGTACATGACACTTTTCGGCCCTTGGCCGAAGAGGGAGAAGCCGACGGTCGGTTAAGACGCGTTTAAAGTTCGGGTGAACACATATATGATATAAGTACTTTGGTACATACAATCATTATACATAAAATTCTTTTACCCAAGTCACTTGGGGGCTCTTAAAATTTATATGAGCTGTTTTATAGTAAATGTGTTTTCTTCTTGGTCGTTGCAAAGTCTTTTTCTACCGCTCCTTTTTCGACTCGAGTTTATGGTCAATAGCCGGATAGCCTGTCTTCTCTCTGAAAGCCGCTTGAGTTTAGTTTGCTAAACTGACTTCGGAGAAGTACTCTGCCTTTGGGATGAGGAGCTTGAAGCCGTAGGCTGACCCGCGTGAAGTCTTGAGATCGGATGTGTCATGTTAAAGCAAGACAGAAGCACATTTTTTTTCCAATTTTTGGATTGGCACCGGACACTTGATCTTGTGACGTCAAGTTTCTACTGACATTTTTTGGTTTTCCAAGCTTATGGCACGTTCAAACTATTTGTGTGTTTTCAGCAAAAGTCTCACAGTGCAACGCCGTACACCTTTAGAGATTTGGCAAAAACATTCTCGGATATTGCTATATATGCATCGGTTTCGAATTGTGTCTTCGGTCAATAGTTGGGTCACCCGGCTCCTGCGCTTGCCTCCTACGTCCCGCTTTGTTCGGCTAGGTGTGCAAAGAGAGAACCACTGCGATTGTGCTTCCAGCTCACATGTGGTTAAGCACCTCAGTGGAGAAAGCCGAAAACTGACTGTCACAATAAACGTAAACTGGTCAGCGATCCGATGACTGTATTAAATGACGGGCCATTCATAACATTGGCCGAAGTGTTTACGGCTCGACCTCGACTGTCGCCAAACACTACCGGGGGCTAGTAAGTGGTCTCCCAAACTAAATCCTCAATATTGTGCTCTTACATTAGAGCTGAGGTTTCATGATCATGCTTAGCATGACAACCCAAAGAAAGGAACCGATAGCGGGACTATTTTCTTTGGAAGACATTTCTTATGTTAAACAATAATATAACATATCTCTTTGCATACCTTTGTTTATAAAACCGTATGGCCAGATTGCCTTGTTTGTCGTAAATCTTTGCGCTCATAAAGGCTTTATAAAGTAGGACAAACACTCCTCGGCTACTGGCCGAGGAGGTGGAAGCCGATGGTCAGTCACCAAAGTTTTGTACAATGCGGATCCGAGCATTAATGACGTAAAGTACTTGGATACATAGAGTCATTACACATAATTTGTGATTTTACTATGGATATCGATCCTTAATTCGGCCACCCATGCCCGCATTAAGGCTCGCGGGCTACTGGGCTTCGGGATTATTATTTACAAATATTAAAGGGGTACATCGATCCCCTGATCTAGTGTTGCCACCCGACCAGTGTCTCGGGGGCTACTGCATTGCCTATCCAATGCAGAAAATTTTAAGTGCAATACAGTTTCCGAGGAGATTATGATCCTCAGGTCGGTCGGCCGCACCCAACCTGAGTCTCGAGGACTGAGCATGCCGCTTTTTGTATCCCGAAGTATCTGCCAAGCTAGGACTTGATCCTCAGGCCGATTTCGCAAATCAACCTGAGTCTCAGCGGCTACTGGGATCAGCGGTCTTACATCATCCTTTAAGTGCATCTCGGGTTTTAAACCGATACACACCTTGAGAGCTACTGGCTATATATCCCGGCAGAGAATAAATTGCACCAACCAAAAATATTGACAAAAAAATCAGCCCACAGTCGGGGTGGTGCACCACCTCGGAAGTAGCCCGGCATAAAGCTCGGGCGCTAGTGGCTGGCTCCATAGAGGGCATTTCCAGCATTAAGCTCGGCTAAACTCCTTCAACTTTTTTGGACCAAGATGATCTATGACATCTTGGATATAGTCCGGCGTTGGAGCTCGGATACATTTCGGCGTTGGAGCTCGGAAGCAGTCCGACATTGGTGCTCGGCTGCAAAAAATACCTCGAATGCAGTCCGGCGTTAGAGCTCGGACGCAAGAGGACACTGCCTCCCGGGAACAACTTCAAACCCGACGTGTGGCATAAAAATAACAAGGCGTTGATAAAGGCCGGAAACTTAAAGGGGCTCCTCGGATACACGATGGGTAAACTTGTTGAATGCATTTCGGCGATCCTCAAGATCAAAGATGAGAAGATTTGTTGAACCAGTTTTCAAGACCGACAACCGAAGATGAAGAACAGTTCGGAAGAATTGAGGAGCGTCCCTAACTTGAAGACCGGTTCAGGGGGCTACTGACGGTGTCCTGGACTAGGGGGTACTCACCACGTCGTCTCCCGATCTGTTAGATTGGGCCGAGGACCCCCATGGCCGTATAGTCATGGGCCAGTTCAGACAACTGCCGCATACATGGAAGATTCCACAAGACTTGGTGATCAAGACAAGGACTCCCCACTGGCGTATTAGGCTAGGACTCTTGTTATCCTAGGCCTCTGGTGCATTATATAAACCGAGGCCAGGCTAGTCGATAGAGGATATACAACAATCATACCATAGGCTAGCTTCTAGGGTTTTAGCCTCTACGATCTCGTGGTAGATCAACTCTTGTAATACTCATATCATCAATATCAATCAAGCAGGACGTAGGGTATTACCTCCATCAAGAGGGCCCAAACCTGGGTAAACATCGTGTCCCCTGCCTCCTGTTACCATCGATCCTAGACGCACAGTTCAGGACCCCCTACCCGAGATCCGCCGGTTTTGACACCGACACTTCCCCTCCAGGCTCAGCCAATGAGTCCATGGATTCACCTTCCCTCCTCCTGCCGCTCCGGTGGCTAGTGGCAGGGAGGGGAATCCCGATACCTCGGTGAGGGAGTCCTGGATTAGGGGGTCTCCAGACAGTCGGACTATATCCTTTGGCCGGACTATTGGACTATGAAGATATAAGATTGAAGACTTTGTCCCGTGTCCGGATGGGACTTTCCTTGGCGTGGAAGGCAAGCTTGGCAATACGGATATGTAGATCTCCTCCCTTGTAACCGACTCTGTGTAACCCTAGCCCTCTCTAGTGTCTATATAAACCGGAGGGTTTAGTCCGTAGGACAACATACAATCATACCATAGGCTAGCTTCTAGGGTTTAGCCTCTACGATCTCATGGTAGATCAACTCTTGTAATACTCATATCATCAAGAACAATCAAGCAGGACGTAGGGTATTACCTCCATCAAGAGGGCCCGAACCTAGGTAAACATCATGTCCCTTGCCTCCTGTTACCATCCGCCTTAGACGCACAGTTCGGGACCCCCTACCCGAGATCCGCCGGTTTTGACACTGACATTGGTGCTTTCATTGAGAGTTCCACTGTGCCGTCACCATAAGGCTCGATGGCCCCTTCGATCATCGGTAATGATGCGATCCAGGGTGAGGTTTTCCTCCCCGGACATATCTTCGTATTTGGCGGCTCGGCACTGCGGGCCAATTCTCTTGGCCATCTGGAGTAGATCGAGAGCTACGCCCCTGGCCATCAGGTCAGGTTTGGAAACTTAAACTACATTGCCGACATCCGCGGAGACTTGATCTTTGACGGATTCGAGCCCATGTCAGGTGCGCTGCACAGTCACGACGAGCATGACATAACTCTGCCGTCGGACAATATTCAGGAGATCACATCTGCAGCTACCCCGGCCGTCAATCCGGAGCAAATCGCGCCATCCGAGAGCGGAGGGATAGACCCTGCCATGGAAGCCGCACTCTCAGTGGCGATAGAGCCGGATACTGACTTCACCCCTTACGAGAGCCGTGTTGCCGAACCACTGGATTCATCTCCGGCCACGGACTTTGAGCCACTTGCATCCGTGCCCATCGAATCCGACTGGGCGCCGATCATGGAGTTCACCTCCGCGGATATCTTCTAGCACTCGCCTTTCGGCGATGTGCTAAATTCATTAAGGTCTCTCTCCTTGTCAGGAGAACCTTGGCCGAACTATGTCCGGCTAGAATGGGATGTGGACGACGAAGAAATTCGCTGCCCACCCACCACCCACTTAGTAGCCACTATCGACGATTTAACCGATATGCTCGACTTCGACTCCAAAGACATCGACTGTATGGACGACGATGCAGGAGACGAATAGGAACCACCGCCCACAGGGCGCTGGACCGCCACCTCATCACATGAAATATACATGGTGGATACACCCAAAGAAGGCAATGGCGAAGAGACAGCGGAGGATGGCCCCTCCTAGAAGCAACCCAAGCGCCGACATCAGCGGCGCTGCTCTAAGTCCCGCCATAGCAACAACAACGATAAAAACGCAAGAGAAAATAACACTCCAGTCGACTCCAGAGGAAACGACGACCACATCGCCCCGGCGGCAGAGCATGACGAAGCTGCAAGCGGCGAACATAGTACGGATCCGACGTACGAACATGGTGACGTCGAGGATAAACCTCATCAAACCCCCTCTGGGGAGGAAAACAGTCCGAACGAAGATGCACACATCATCCTGGAAACACACTTGGAGCAAGAGAACCTACGCAGAAGGCTTATTGCCACAGCGAGGAGTCTGAAGAAGCAGAAGCAAAGGCTTAAGGCCGCACAAAATATGCTCAATAGCAGGTGGAACAAATTGCTCGATAACGAAGAACAGTATGGTGGAAGTTACCACACAAATAGCTATCCAAAGCGCAAGCTACTACTTGAATTTGACGATGAGGCCTTAGAGCCCACACAGCCGAAGAATGAAACGGCCAACCGGCCGGATCAACCACCTTGTGACCGTGATAGAGTGACTAACAAGGTCACACATAAGTCAACACACAATCTACGTGAGGACTTGCGCCAAAAATCCGGTACGACCAGATCCATCTATGGATCCAGGAAACGCGCTCCGGCACAAAATCAAAACTGAATACTACAACCGTCCGAACGCCATGGTAGATCCAAATACAGGGGTGCCGCACACCCCTTATGTTTCACCGATGAGGTGCTGGACCACGAATTCCCAGAAGGATTCAAACCAGTGAACATAGAGGCGTACGACGGGACCACAGACCCTGGTGTCTAGATTGAGGACTTTATCCTCCATATCCATATGGCTTGCGGAGACGATCTCCATGCCATTAAATACTTGCCCCTCAAGCTTAAAGGACCAGCTCGACACTGGCTAAACAGTCTCCCCGAAAACTCAATTGGAAGTTTGGAGGAGCTCAAGGACGCTTTTCGGGCTAATTTTCAAGGGACCTATGTCCGACCTCCGGATGCAGACGATTTAAGTCATATAATTCAACAGCCCGGAGAGTCAGCCGAAAGCTTTGGAACAGGTTTCTCATTAAGAAGAACCAAATCGTCGACTGTCCGAACGCCGAAGCCTTAGCAGCTTTAAAACACAGCGTCCGAGATGAATGGCTCGCCAGACACCTCGGCCAAGAAAAACTGAGAACAACGACAGCCCTGACAAGCCTCATGACCCGCTTTTGTGCGGGCGAAGATAGCTGGTTAGCCCGCAGTAGCACCAGCGACCCAAGCAGTAGCACCAGCGACCCAAGCACATCCGAAGTCAGGGATGGCAATGGAAAACCACGACGCAATAAAAACAAACATCAAAATAAAGAAGATAGCCCTAATACGGCGGTAAACGCCGGATTCAGGGGCTCTCAACCTGGTCAGCTGAAAAAGCCTTTCAAAGGCAGCAGAGAGGGACCGTCTGGCCTAAATAGGATTATTGACAAACTATGTCAGATTCATGGCACCCTCCCATAAACCTGCAAATCACACCCATAGAGAATGCTGGGTGTTCAAGCAAGCCGGTAAGCTAAACGCCAAACACAAGGGGGGAGACACCAAGCGAAGATGAGGGTGAACCTCACCAGCAAAGCACTGGAGGACAGAAAAAATTCCCACCAGAGGTTAAACCAGTAAACATGATCCATGTGACGAAGAGGACAAGCAAACATGCACTCCGAGACACACGGGCCATAGATCCCGTCACCCCTAGGTCCAACCCGTGGTTGGCCTACCCGATCACTTTCGATCGCGGGGACCACACGACAAGCATCCGACACGGAGGATTGGCTGCCCTGGTGTTAGACCCAATAATACATGGATACCATCTCACACGAGTCCTCATGGACGACGGCAGTAGTCTAAATCTGATATATCAGGACACAGTCCGTAAAATGGGGATAGACTTGACACAAATAAGCCACAGTAATACTGCCTTCAAGGAAGTAATACCAGGCCCAGAGGCCCGCTGTACGGGCTCTCTATTACTAGAGGTTGTATTCGGCTCTCCCGACAACTTTCGAAGCGAAAGGTTAACTTTCTACATCGCCCCATTCCGAAGTGGCTATCAAGCACTACTCGAAAGAGTGGCTTTCGCTCGTTTTAATGCAATACCGCATTACGCTTCTCTCAAGCTCAAGATGCCTGGTCCACGGGGCACCATCACAGTTAGTGGAAACACTGAGCGTTCTCTATGCGCGGAAGAATGTGCGGCGGCTTTAACAGCCGAGCACTAGACGGCCTCACCAACTAGAAAAAATGACAGGTCGTCAAGACCACGGACACGGTTAGACAAGTTCGGTGCATCACCACATACACATGAGATTGGTTTGATGGTCAAACCCTCATAGACGGCACCAGGGGCTTCCCGTGTGTAATCAGGGCTAGTCCGGTTCAAACTTGACTTATCTTGAATTTTCATAACCAATTTTCTGGCACGACAACTTTCACCTAAGTTCTTCTCTTTTACAGATGACAATCATGCTACACCCATCCAGGACACGACACAACGGAGACACAGGCGCAGACGTCCAGCAGGGACCCGCTCAAAGGTTTCTTTTCAGATTAAGACCCTGCGTAAACCTTTTTTACTGTCTCTTGTTGCTTACATCCTCTGGATACTCCATACAACCGAGAAGGATGCTGATGTTATTGGCATGTGGCCACGTCAGGATATTGCACGTACCTGGACACTCGGGGTTTATTATTAAGGGCATTGTTTAGCCAGACATATGTTATAAAGACCGAATACCTTAGGGAGTGTTCGGCGTCGCGAGTTTGGCCCTATATGCATCAGCTCCGAATAATGTCTTTGGTCAAATGTTGGGTTTGCCCGGCTCCCATGTTTTGGTACCTTACGTTCCGCTATATCGGCTAAGGTAGCACTGGGAGAACTATTGCGATTGTGCCCTGGTTCATCTGGATGAGCACCTCAGTAGAGAAAGCCAAAAACTGACTGTCATGATGTAGCGCGAGACTAGTCAACCACTCGATGACTCAATGGAATCTTCAGGATTCCTCCACATTAACGAAGGGTCGTTTCCCGGTCATGTACGTACGCGCCCCGTATTCGGACGAGCGCAGAAGTACTAGGGGCTATATAGTAGCCCCACCGTCAAACTCCTATGGCTAAGTGAAAGTGTTAAAGCAATATAGTCCGATTGCCTCGTTCCTGCGCTACCACCTTCTTCATGGACCAAGACGTTGGATCAAGTGTGAATACACGTTTTTTGTGAACACCCCCGCATTATATGCGTGAGGGCGGAAGCCGACGACTGCAAACTTTCAGGTTATATACATATATACATAAACGGCTGCATAGGAGGCATCATAATACTTTCAGGCAAAAGTATAAACACATCCTTTACAATTCAATAAAACATTGTTTTTACAATGGGAATACATGTCACTAGAACATAATATTCTTCGAGCACTGAGCCTCTATCGAACGAGCGCCTTCAAGGACTTATTCAAAGTAGTGCTCGACAGCCACTCGGCCCACGGCTGAACCCTGTGTTGCAACAGTGGTGGCCTCCATCTCTGCCCAGTATGTCTTGACACGGGCAAAGGCCATCCGCGCACCCTCTATGCACGCCGACCTCTTCATAGCATCGATGTGCGGCACAACACTAAGGAATTGTTGCACTAAACTAAAGTAACTATTCAGCCTTGGCCCTCCCGGCCATAGGTGATCCACAACAGACCTCATGGCAAGTCCGGACAACCTATGGAGCTCGACCTATTCAGCAATTCACTCATTCAACAACATCAGACGCACTGGAGCATGGAATTGTGACCAGAACAACTTTTCCACTTCACGAACTTTTTGATCCTTGATGTATTCGGCCACATCAGCAGCACTTGCTGCCAAATCCACGTAGGTGTCCGCAGAACTCCATAGTTGATCAAGAGGAGCATACTTTGGATCTCCGAACTTAGTCCGCAACAAGAAGGGCTTCCCAACCACAATATCCGCAGCTTGACGCAGCTCCTCCTTCGCCGCTCTGATTTTGGAGCGGGCTTCCTTGGCTGCTACCATGGCCTTCTCCAGGTCTATCGCCTTCGCTCGGCTTTCTTTTTCAAGAAGCTGGTAACGGTCAGCGGCATCCTTCAACTCAACGGCCATCTTGACTATCCTTTCCTTGCTCTGGCGATGCGTGGCCTGTTCGGCCCTCAGCTCTTCGACCGCCTTTAGGGCGGCCGCATCGCTATTCTTTGCTTGTTCCTTGGCTCGGGCAATCTCCGCTCGAAGGGACTCCACGGTGGCAGCTCCATCTGCAGTCACAACATATTAAAGATACTGGCATCCTACTCCTCTTACTATGTGTTGATCACTGGAGAAATCACTTACCCCGTGCCTAGTCATGCCGCTTGTTGACAAGCACGATGTCAGCATCTGCCGCATCAAGTTGCCGCTTTAGCTCGGCAAACCCATCAGTCCGGTTGGCCACCGGAGCTTCAGCCACCTGCACATAAAGGCGGTCTGGTTATTACCCGGGACTATGATCCTCTGTTTGCCGCCGTTTTCGACGCCAACTAGAGTCTCAAGGGCTACTATCTGCATAGGGCACACCTAATGTGTGCGGTACTATCAAAACATACACTATTTCACGTACCTCAAAGCCTCGCAGCAGACTCATAAAAGCTTCATGCAATCCGCTTTCAGTGGATGAAATCCTTTCAATTACCGTACCCATTAGCGTACGATGCGCTTCTGAGATGGCCACTTGCTCCAGAATATCCTTTAGTGCGTCCGACCGCATACTGTACAGTTCCGGACTCTTTCTGTTGCTCTCTTTAGGAGCCGAATACTGAGGACTCCAGGTGGCCAAGGGATTACCCTCTGGCCTTGACGGATCAGGAGAAACCCTCTGTGACGACACTTCAGGGTCGCCCGCCTCATGAGGCGGGGTGGCAGGGGGAGGTGTTTCGCTCTCCATCATCTCCGGAAGAAGATCCCCCGAAGACAAACTCTGTCGAGAAGGGCTACAATCCGAACTACAAGATATAAGATTCGGATATTGTCTTCAGAAGTAAGGTAGGATATTTTCACTACTAAGTACTTTTTTGATTACTTACAGCTCGGTAGAGGGCTGATTCCCTTGCGGACACTGTGCGGCAAGAGTACCTCCCAAGGCAGGACCCTCTGGCAAAGATTTCTTCCCCCGTTTGGAAACCTTTGTTTCTGGATCTTCAGAGGTGGTCCTCTTCCTTCCTTGGGGAGAGGGAATGTCAGATTCTTCTCCCTAGTTATCCACCTTCGCGGAGGTGCTCATTCCCCCGGTTGGGACGAGCAGCGAGTGAGGCTCGCTTTCGGCCTCTTTATTCCCCTTTATCTTCCTTCGAGGGCACCTGATAAGGTGCCGGCTCTAGCATTCTATCTAGTACTAGATTGGCCAAGCCCTCGGGAAGGGGGGGGGGGCGAACACCTGATCATCTTCGCCTTTGTTATCCAGTCCTGGTCAAAGAGCGACTTTTCAGAATGATGTCATGATAAATAAAAGGACAGCGTGTTTGGCCGTAGGATTACTTACTTGGGTATCAGGGCGGTTGTAGCTCAAACCCGCATCCTCGGTGGTGTCCGGACGCTCTATTTGGGGTCCGAAGAACATTTTGTACATCTCCTCGAGCGTCATGCCGAGGAAGTGCTGAATAGTCCGCGGTCCTTCTGGGTTGAATTCCCACACACGAAGGGCTCGACGTTTGCAGGGCTGGACTCGACGAACTAGCATAACTTTCATTACCATGACCAGGCTGACATCTCACTCAAAGAGATCTCGGATGCGACTCTGCGATATCGGCACATCCTTTATTGGACCCCAGTTTAGCCCCTCGCTGATCCATGACGTCAGATGTGGTGGGGGGACTGAGCGAAAGGCAGGGGTGGCTACCCACTTGGTACTTTGGGGAGCGGTTATATAGAACCACTCCCGCTGCCACAAACTGGACACCTCTGGGAAGGAACCCTCTGGCCATGGAGCATTAGCGCTTTTGCTTATTACGGCACCTCCGCACTCTGCGTGCCGCCCCTCGATCATCTTCGGCTTCACAATGAAGGTCTTGAGCCACATGCCGAAGTGAGGGGTAATGCGGAGGAAGGCCTCACATACAATGATGAACGACGAGATGTGAAGGAGGGAATCCGGGGCCAGATCATGGAAATCCAGCCCATAATAGAACATGAGCCCCCTAACAAAGGGGTCCAGAGCGAGGCCTAGCCCTCAGAGGAAGTGAGAGACGAACACAACACTCTCATTGGATTCGGGAGTGGGGATGACCTGCCCTTGGGCGGGCAGCCTGTGCAAGATTTCGGCGGTCAGATACCTGGCCTCTCTCAGCTTCTTGATGTCCTCCTCTGTGACAGAGGAAGGCATCCACCGACCTTGGAGGTTGGATCCGGACATGGTTGAAGGTCCGAAGCGCCTGACCTGAGCCTTGGGTGTTGGAACTCGAGGCATGGGAAGGATTCGATTGAGCATGAGAGGAAGAAAGGACATGCCTTGGCCTCTTTATAAAGAGGGTGAATATCAAGCATCCTCCTCGCGGCCATTTTGGACTTGCCTAAAATCGAGGAGTCATAACCGATGGGCACGAGTGGGTTATCCACGTCCATATTGATGAGAATCCCTTAATAAGGGGGACACGATCTCTGCTTCGACAAGACATGTCGAGAAAACCGCCTCACAATATGTGCAGTACTAGAAAAATGGTTCAGATAACGACTGGGCCATGACGTAACGTCATGCTGTCAAAACGCGTCAGTAGATTGGATTTGTGGAAATATTATTCTCTCTATGGTAGTATGTGGAACTTGTTTTGCAGAGCCGGACACTATTCTGGTGTTCAAAATCTTCTATGGAGTATTCGAAGGAGGAACCCGCCTTGCAATGCCGAAGACAAAACTCTGCGCCGGACTCATCGTCATTGAAGCCTGGTTCAGGGGCTACTGAGGGAGTCCTGGATTAGGGGATCTCCGGACAGCCGGACTATATCCTTTGGCCGGACTGTTGGACTATGAAGATACAAGATTGAAGACTTCGTCCCATGTTCGGATGGGACTTTCCTTGGCGTGGAAGGCAAGCTTGGCAATACGGATATGTAGATCTTCTCCCTTGTAACCGATTCTGTGTAACCCTAGCCCCCTCTGGTGTCTATATAAACCGGAGGGTTTAGCCCGTAGGACAACAGACAATCATACCATAGGCTAGCTTCTAGGGTTTAGCCTCTACGATCTCGTGGTAGATCAACTCTTGTAATACTCATATCATCAAGAACAATCAAGCAGGACGTAGGGTATTACCTCCATCAAGAGGGCCCGAACCTGGGTAAACATCGTGTCCCTTGCCTCCTATTACCATCCGCCTTAGACGCACAGTTCGGGACCCCCTGCCCGAGATCCGCCAGTCTTGACACCGACACTCGGCTCCTGCTAGCCGTTTAGGTATGGGTTTTTTAGTCCTCACATGGACGGTGTTCAGACGGTTCACAACGCTTCTTCTTTGAGTTGGTCTTCCGTGCTTCTATCCTTCTAAAGTTCGTCTGTCTGGACAGAGTCGACAAAGTCCTGCCGACTCCTTAGGGTGGTGAGGACGTGATGTTAGGGTTTCTCGCCGTGTCTGCGCGATGACAAGTTCTGGTGTCACTTCGAATGGATTCAAGGCTTCAACGATCACGATTGCGGCTGAAAGGGTCGATATAGTTGACTAGAGGGGGGGGGTGAATAGACAACTAACAATTTTTAGCTTTTTTTACCAATTTAAACTTTGCATCAAAGTAGGTTGTCTAGATATGCAACTAGGTGAGCAACCTATATGATGCAACAACAACAAGCACACATGCAAGCAAGGGATACAACACAATAAGCTTGCACAAGTAAAGGTAAGAGATAACCAAGAGTAGAACCGGTGGCGACGAGGATGTGTTACCGAAGTTCCTTCCCTTTGATAGGAAGTACGTCTCCGTTGGAGCGGTGTGGAGGCACAATGCTCCCCAAGAAGCCACTAGGGCCACCATATTCTCCTAACACCCTCACATAATACGAGATGTGGTGATTCCACTATTGGTGCCCTTGGAGGCGGCGACCGAACCTTTACAAACAAGGTTGGGGCAATCTCCACAACTTAATTGGAGGCTCCCAACGACACCACGAAGCTTCACCACAATGGAATATGGCTCCACGGTGACCTCAACTGTTTAGGGTGATCAAACACCCAAGAGTAACAAGATCCGCAAGGGATTAGTGGGGGGGATCAAATTTCTCTTGGTGGAAGTGTAGATCGGGGCCTTCTCAACCAATCCCTAGAGAATCAACAAGTTTGATTGGCTAGGGAGAGAGATCGGGTGAAAATGGAGCTTTGAGCAACAATGGAGCTTGGAAGGGAAGAGGTCAACCTAAGAAGGAAGAAGACCCCCCCTTTATATAGGGGAGCAAAAATCCAACCATTTTCTGCCTAGTCCACAGCTAAGCGGTACTACCGCTTAGGCAGTACAACTCCACACAAGCCTAAGACTACACATAGTGTAGCTACGGTAGTGCCGCTGGAGCGGTACTACCGCTGACCCGAGCAGTACTACCGCTTCGAGTCTTAGTCCTGGAGAGGCAGCGATAGTAGAGGGTGCCAGGGGCGGCAGTACCATGCCAAGCGCTACTACCATCCTAGTGCCGCTCTACTTCCGCTTGACGCAAAGCGGGAACAGAACCTTGCACACGAGAACACCCTGCAAGCGGTAGTGGAGGCGGTAGTACGGGCTGTAGTACCGCCGAAGCAGTACTACCGCCTTACTACCGTGAGTGACAAATAGGCAACTGAAAGTTGCAGGCTTGGGGGAATCCCTAAGCGGTAGTACCATGGAAGTACCATCGGTACTACGCATAAGTGGTACCACCGTAGGCACGGGAGGTACTACCGCTGGCAAGATGTTGAAAACACCACAGGAAACATAGGAAAGGCTCTGGTGATGGGAAAGAGGCAGTGGGTGCATATGGGACTGTGTACGTATTGATTCCACCCATACCTTTCCAAAGCGAACCCTCTCTTAATAGTACGGCTTTCCTACGACTCAAATCCACCGAAAAGAAACATAGAAAAACCGCCGTCTTCGAAAGGCTCCGAGGGGCGTCGAATCGTCTAGTGCCTAGCCAAGAGATATCTGAAATGCTCAATGCACATGATTAATCCGCAAATGCATTGTCATCAATCACCAAAACTACTTAGGGAGAAATGTGCCCTTACAATCTCCCCCTTTTGGTGGATTGATGACAATACGGGATTTGCACAAGGAGATATATAAAGAGCATAAGCAAACCCAAGAATCTATAAAATATAGACATGCTCCCCCTAGATATGTGCATTTAATAGATGTGGTTTGGACTGCACAACACACATACTTGGATCAACACTCCCCCTATATTTTATAGACCGGGCAATCCTTGCAATGATATAAGGGATATTTAAGCAAGGAAATTAATAAAACACAAGATCAAACATTTATGCACATAGAGACATAATAAGATTAACCAGGGTAGCATATGTCTTACACCATATGATAGAGTCTCACAACAAACCAAAGCAAATGAAGGAAAAGAGTTCACAAGCAGAAACATAGAAGCAACAAGAACCAAGCTTGTGACTCAACAAAACCTTGCAGAAAGACAAATACCCAGTCCTAAACCTCCCCCCTTTGGCATCGAGACACCAAAAGGGGCAGAGAGTGACCTAACGCAATTCCAGATGGCACTAGTCTCCGCCCATGGATTCGTCAGACTCCTCCTCAAAATCAGACCCATCAGCAGACTCCTCCGCAGACCCATCGGACTCCTCCTCGAACTCCTGATCCTGAGCTGGAGCAGAAGTAGCAGCATTGGACTCATCCGAATCCGTGTAGTGAGAGTACGAAGAGATCCACTTGTCCCCCGGAGTGATACGGTCCTCAGAGCCATCCTGAACCGGGATCTCAAGCTTCCTCATGATCGCCTTCCTCTCTTGACGAGCCTTCTTGGCATCCACATGTGCCAAGTACATCTTGTGCTGAACATCGGTCTGAAGGCTGAAGAGCTTCTTCACCTTATGCTTGAGCTTGGCTGCCCAACCCGACTGGCCAGAAGAATGCTCTGTGCCGGGAGCAGGACCACCATCATCACCCTGATCCTCTCTAGAAGTAGAAGACACAGCTTCCTTAGGACGTGTAGTAGAGGTCCACAGCTCCTTCTGACGCAAGTTGAGAACGTCATGAGGAGTCAAGGGTCCGGTCTCAAGAGGCACACCAGGGAAAGTGGAGCTCCAGGTAGTCTAAATCATCTTGAAGATGAAAGGAGCATAAATTGGTCAGTGATCTCCGTAGGTAGAACTCACTAGCTCCTTCCACATGACGCGAGAGACATCTAAGACGGCATCCATGCCCTTCTCAGAGTGGCACAACAGGAGCATATCCACAAGATGGCCACGCACCATGTCCAAGTTGCCAATGCGAGGAAAGAGAGTTTGCTGCAAGATGCGATGCATAATGTTAATGTAACACCCCGGATGTAACTTTCCCTATTTGTACTCCAACTCTTGCCGTTTTCGGTGTTAAGTTATTTTATTTTCTTGGGTTCGGGTCTTTGTCTCCGTGTGTTGTTTTCGTTGTCATGCATCTCATATCATGTCATCATGTGCATTGCATTTGCATACGTGTTCATCTCATGCATTCGAGCATTTTCCCCGTTGTCCGTTTTGCATTCCGGCGCTTTGTTTCTCCTCCGGTGGTCATTTCTACCTTTCTTTCATGTGTGGGGATTAAACATTTCCGGATTGGACCGAGACTTGCCAAGCGCCTTGGTTTACTATCGGTAGACCGCCTGTCAAGTTTTGTATCATTTGGACTTCGTTTGATACTCCAACGGTTAACCGAGGGACCAAAAAGGCCTCGTGTGTGTTGCAGCCCAACACCCCTCCAATTTGGCCCAAAACCCACCTAAGCCTGCTCCATCATCTAGAGCGTTCGATCACGATCGCGTGGCTGAAAACCGCACCTCATTTGGACTCTCCTAGCTCCCTCTATGCCTATAAATAGGCCCTCCTCGAGAAATCCCGGGTCTCCCCTTCCCCTAACCCTAGATCCACACCTCGTGAGCCGCCGGACAAAATTTCCACCAACGGACATGTCCGCCGCCGTGTCTGCGCCACGTGGCAGCCGCCCATTCACCCGCGCGCCGCGCCCACATCCCCGCGCCGCCACCCGCACTCCGGCCCGCAGGGCCCAGGCGGGGCCCTCCCCGGCCCGAAGGCGCGTCGCCGCCCGCGCCCGGAGTCCCCGCGTCGTGCCGCCTCCCTCCTCGGCTCCGGCCGCTGCTTCCGCAATTCACCGGTGCCGCACCTCCTCGTCAGCGCGAGATCCGGCCGGCGTTCCGCCGCGGCGAACGCCGCCAACGCCGGCCACCGTCATCGTCACCACCGCCCGGTCGTCCTCCTCCCTCCTCCTCGACGTCCACGACGTCCCGGCGCGCTCCAAGTCCTCGCCGGCGAGCCCGTCAAGTCCGGCCGGTGAACCTCAGCGTCCGTGCCCCGGCGAGATCCGATCTGGATCTGAAACCCTAGGGGTTGACCTCTCAATTTTCCCTAAGTCTGCAGTTCATGTGCTCCTGTTCATTGTGTCATATCTCCTCATCCGTAGCTCCGTTTTGGGCATATAGCATATCAAAATGTTCATCTCAGAGAGTACATAATTTCATTCCATTGCATCATTTTCATTTGAGTTCATCTTGATGCCCGAAATGCTGTTAGAAGAGGGCTACTTGAGATATTTGTCAGATCTGCTACTCCATTTGCATATTTGTCATTTTTGCCATGATTATTGTGTGCATGATATACCCATGAGCTCTACATATGTTTTGTTAAGGGTTTTGCCATCTTTCCAGAGGTGCAACCCATGTATTTTTGTGATGTGTGTGGTGACTAGTGCAAGCTTGCAAAGTGAGGCACTTGGTAGTGCTGATTTCAGGGACTTAGCAATTCCACTAAGTCCTTGATCTGTTTTTTTCATATGGTCATATGTTCATGTTGTTTCCTAGTGATCCGTGCCTCTTTTGAGGATGATCATTAAGGATGTTTTGTTAATCTTGTAGTGCTCTATCCATCCATGTTTTTGTTTGCAATTATGGAGCACCCTAGCTTGAGTCAATCGAGCTCTACTTTTGCTACTTTGTGAATCTGGGCAGATTGTCAACTTGTTTGCAATTTTGCCGATGATGTTGTAGTTGATCCGTGCATGCTATGCTATTGTTTCTTGCCATGTCTAGCTTGTATTCTGTGTATTTTTGATGGGTGTATGCTTAGTTTGTCATGACTTGCTCCGTAGTGAGTGCATCGAGCTCGTAAACATGCCTACTTGATATCTGTTTTCAGCATGCTCCAGTTTTCACTAAGTCTGAGAACTGATTATGTTTTTGCTATGTTCACATTCTTGTTATTATATTTTCTGATCCCTTTTGGCTCAAGGTCACTAAGGGACTTTTGTTAAGCTTTTTGAGTAGCTCCATGCCATATTTTACTTTGTCATGTTCAGGTCCTGTAGCATGTAGTTTTGTTGCTCCAAAGAGGGCTACCTGATCTAAAATTCCAGACAAGTGTTAATTTCACTAAGTCTGAGATCTGTTTGCCATATGCATTTTTGCCATGCTTGTTTGAACCTGTTAATGGATGAATTGACTGTAGCTCAGTGCTAGACTTTTGTTAAGCATCTTGAAGCATCCCTGCCATGTATTTTGTTGTCATGTTTGGGTGCTGTATCATGTTCATCTCATTGCATCTAGATGACCACTTGCTGTTCGCAGACCGGTGTCATAATTGAATCGCTTGCCATTTCCAAACCGTAACTCCGATTCCGGTGATCTTTATATCATTTTCAAGCGATTTCATCTCATCTTTCCAGTGGCACACTTGGATTTCCAAGTTGAGGCCAGGATCTTGCATTTCCTGTCACATCTTGCATATGCATCCCGCATCGCATCCCGCATAGCATACCATCCTTGCATCATATTGTTTGATCCTTGCACGTGGTTGATTGTGTCCTTGTTGCTTGTTTGTCTTGTTTGGGTAGAGCCGGGAGACGAGTTCGCTAACAAGGAGCCCGTTGAGTTTGCTTTCGAGGATCCAGTCAACTCTGACAACTTTGCAGACAAGATGATCATACCCTCGAAATCACTACTATCTTTGCTATGCTAGTTTGCTCGCTCTTTTGCTATGCCAATGCTATGATGCCTACCACTTGCTTTCAAGCCTCCCAAATTGCCATGTCAAACCTCTAACCCACCATGTCCTAGCAAACCGTTGATTGGCTATGTTACCGCTTTGCTCAGCCCCTCTTATAGCGTTGCTAGTTGCAGGTGAAGATTGGAGACCGTTCCTTGTTGGAACATTTATTTACTTGTTGGGATATCATTATATTGCTATGTTATCTTAATGCATCTATATACTTGGTAAAGGGTGGAAGGCTCGGCCTCTCGCCTAGTGTTTTGTTCCACTCTTGCCCCCTAGTTTCCGTCATATCGGTGTTATGTTCCCGGATTTTGCGTTCCTTACGTGGTTGGGTTATAATGGGAACCCCTTGATAGTTCGCCTTGATTAAAGCTTTTCTAGCAATGCCCAACCTTGGTTTTACCATTTGCCACCTAGCCTCTTTTTCCCTTGGGTTTCCGAAGCCTGAGGGTCATCTTATTTAAACCCCCCGGGCCAGTGCTCCTCTGAGTGTTGGTCCACCTGTCAGCTGCCGGTGGCCACCAGGGGCAACTCTGGGCTGGCCTACCCGTACCTAAGACAATCTGAGTGTGCCCTGAGAAAGAGATATGTGCAGCTCCTATCGGGATTTGTCGGCACATTCGGGCGGTGTTGTTGGTCTTGTTTTAACATGTCGAAGTGTCTTGAAGAACCGAGATACCGAGTCTGATCGGAACGTCTCGGGAGGAGGTCTATTCCTTCGTTGACCGTGAGAGCTTGTCATGGGCTAAGTTGGGACTCCCTGCAGGGATTTGAACTTTCGAAAGCCGTGCCCGCGGTTAGGGGCAGATGGGAATTTGTTAATGTCCGGTTGTAGATAACTTGAACCTTAACTTAATTAAAATGAATCAACTGAGTGTGTTACCATGATGGCCTCTTCTCGGCGGAGTCCGGGAAGTGGACACGGTGTTGGAGTAATGCTTGCGCAGGTTGCTCTCTAGTTTCTCGCTCGCGCTTTGCCTCCTCTTCTCGCTCTCTTTTGCGAATAAGTTAGCCACCATATATGCTAGTCGCTTGCTGCAGCTCCACTTATATTTACCTTGCCTTACCTATAAGCTTAAATAGTCTTGATTGCGAGGGTGCGAGATTGCTGAGTCCCTGTGGCTCACAGATTACTATTACACCAGATGCAGGGCCTGATGATTCCGCTCCAGGTGACGCGCTCGAGCTCAAGTGGGAGTTCGACGAGGACTCTCAACGTTATTATGTTTCCTTTCCTGATGATCAGTAGTGGTGCCCAGTTGGGGGTGATCGGGACCGTGTCGCATGTTGGGTTATCTTTTATTTTGGCGCCATAGTCGGGCCATGAGTGTTTGGATGATGTATGTTATTTATGTACTTGATTGACGTGGCGAGTGTAAGCCAACTATGTTATCCCTTTTATTATCTATATTACATGGGATGTTTGTGATGATTGCCTGACTTGCGACATATGCCTTCAATGTGATTATGTCTCTAAGTCGTGCCTCGACACGTGGGAGCTATAGTCGCATCGAGGGTGTTATAGTTAAAGAATGGCTTGACCTCCTTCTTGACGCCCTTCTCAGTCTTGGTGATAATCATATGAGGCTTCAGCTCATCCTTGTGAGTAGGCCCCCCTCATGGTGAGGACGAAGGTGATGAGGACATCAATACCATTATTACACCCACGGCCCCTGCTGCTATACATATTAGACCAATTACTAGAGCTCACGCATGCCAATTAAATTATCAGGTACTTTCGTTTCTTGGTAATGATTCTAATGTTCATGAGAATATGATGTTGCCTAAATTGGATACATTTGTTTTGCTTACAAATGAAGGGTCTGGCATGGATAAGAGGGATGAACATTGGAGCAAGCTCAAGCATGGAGATGATGGCATGCGCAAGGGGAACAAGAACGGAGTTACAAGTGATGATTTCAGGACTTTTAAGCCACCATAAGGAGTGCATGAAGCCTTGGACGAAATATACAAGATGCCACTTCATAAATTTCGTCCAGAGGCTATTCTAAGTGCCGCATCACCTTATTATTGGGCCAGGCCCATGTATTTTCGAAATACTTAAGTATAGGTTGTTTTTAGAGTCCGTATGTGTGGGGAAACAAGAGTTAGGGTTAGTTTCGGACCCCTCCTCCAAGGGTCACAAAATTCCGCCCTCTTCCTCCATGTATATAGCCCTTAGGTCGTCGTTTAGACTTTGGGTTTTGTTTAGATTAAAGTTCGCCATAGCTGCAACTTCGCGTACTTCGTTTGTGTTCAACGACCAGACAAAGGCGTCACAGAACCCACCTTGATCAGTAAAGCTTTCCTCTTATATTGCAATATCCTGATTGAAATCTTAGTTTCTTGCTTGTTCTTCGTTTGCCTGTAGGAAACAGACCTTCGTGGTTAGGTTGATCGTGCTCCGGCGTGGTTAATAACCTCTCAGAGTTGGTTTAGCGATTGCTAAGGTGCGACGTCCTCGCACGTTCGTAGTCGGATCGTCAAATTCGACTTCCTCCAAAATGATAGCCACCATCTCATCGAAATACGGGACACCTTTGCCTCTATCATAAGGCCAAGAGGCTTCCTCAGCCCCTCGTCAGGATATCCAAGAAGTGCCATAAACGCACCCCGACCGGTGCACAACTGCCTGCCATTGGTCATCCAGATCAATGTGCGGTCCGAGTTGTTGCCATACTAGATGGTTGCAAAGAACTGAGCAACCAACTCTGCATCAAAGTCATGGTTGAAAGTCATGAGGGGCACAATGTTGAGCTATTCACAGAGGGCACGAGCTTCTCCAAAGTATGCCTGGTACTTTTCCATATGTTCCATGTCGATTGACTTGGTCTTGACAAACGTATTCTTCCTTCCCTTGATCTAATCAAGGTATACAAGCGATTGGTCCTTATTCCAGAATGGTGAGCCAACCAGAGAAGGATCTTGAGGAATGAGGTAGGGGTTTTGCTCACGGTATTGCCAATACTCATTCTGCTTCAACTCAGCAGCTGTCTTGACCGGTTCTTTCTTCTTGCGAGTAGCGGTTGACTTGACATTTGACTTGCCCTTGTTCCTGGCAGACTGACGACAAGCAGGCAGAGGTGTGGGGGCAATATCTTCCTCATCTTCGAAATACATGATTCTGGCATGATAGGTGCGACCATGCTTGGAGGGGGGATTCGCATTCTTGCAATGGACCTTGGAGCTACTACCACCTGAAGTGACACAAAACCGCAAGGGAAAACACGAATACAGACTATGCATAAGCCAGGAAGAAACATAGGTGAGAAAGGAAGCGTTAGGGAGCATTCTGGAAGTTATGGCCTCGAGCGGTAGTACCGCAGAACTGGGGTGGTAGTACCGCTGCGCAGGAGTGGTAGTACCGCTCTGGGAACGGGCACACGGAACCCCCAAATCCACTAGTACCGCAGGGTCACAAATTCAAAAATGCTCCACTAAATCTTCAATTCTCCTATCTAGCAGTCATTCAATGTCCTACTCAAGCCCCGATTTAGCCAAAAATTGAGAAACCACCATGCATTACCCTAGAAACCTAGATTCAAAGGAGAGAACCATAGGAGCAATGAACGAGGGCAATACCGGGGTCCATGGTGAGAGGAGGTGGTGGGGAACGATTCCACCGGTCGGAATCATTGAAGACGACACGGAATCGGCCAGCCGGAGCGGCGGCCGAGGCTGTTCTTCGGCGCCTGAGAGAGAGAGACATGGGAAGGGAGAGTTAATGGGTATGGGGGAGTTAGAACTCCCCTGCCCGATACATACTCCCCCGCGTCCCGCTAAGCGGAAGTACCACTAGGAGTAGCGGTAGTACCGCCCCGGTACTACATCCGGGCAGGAGGCCCAGAAGTACCGCTCAAGCGGTAGTACCGCTGGACAGAACGGTAGTACCGCTTGGAGCAGTAGTACCGTTCCCTCACAATGGTAGTACCGCCGGCAGTGAGACAGAACATCCCAAATAGAGAACAATTGGCTTATGTAGACTAGGGGTTGAAGCATAGGGAACGGCTTGGCATAGAGACTCAAAAGAACAACACAAGGAAGAGATACTCCAAGTTCTAAAAAAGACCAAGAAACCAAGAGCAACTTGGAGTAACTCATAGCACAAACAACATCCTAAGGGAGTTACTCGAACAACCTCCTTTCAAAGGAGGGCGGTGGCCGAGGCCACCTATGTATGAGTCAATTTATATGGCAAAGCGAAGATTTTAACCTTGGGCCCATGATCAAGACTTGTCTTTGAAGCACAAGCACCATAAAAAATGGCTAGT
>NC_041388.1:424376270-424391796 GCF_002162155.2 Triticum dicoccoides | reverse complement strand
TTTATGCATAATGGGGGGGGGGGAGGGAGAGTTCATTGAGAGAACAACACTCCCCCTATGTCCATGCCTACACCTAAACAAGACATCACGATGAGTATGGTGGGTGAGGGAGTCCTGGATTAGGGGGTATCTGGATAGCCGGACTATATCCTTTGGCCGGACTGTTGGACTATGAAGATACAAGATTGAAGACTTCGTCCCGTGTCCGGATGGGACTCTCCTTGGCATGGAAGGCAAGCTTGGCAGTACGGATATGTAGATCTCCTTCCATGTAACCGACTCTATGTAACCCTAGCCCGCTCCGGTGTCTATATAAACCGGAGGGTTTAGTCCATAGGACCAACAACAATCATACCATAGGCTAGCTTCTAGGGTTTAGCCTCTTCGATCTCGTGGTAGACCAACTCTTGTACTACTCATATTATCAAGAACAATCAAGTAGGACGTAGGGCATTACCTCCATCAAGAGGGCCCGAACCTGGGTAAACATCGTGTCCCCCGCCTCCTGTTACCATCCACCTAGACGCACAGTTCAGGACCCCCTACCCGAGATCCGCCAGTTTTGACACTGACATTGGTGCTTTCATTGAGAGTTCCACTGTGTCGTCACCGTAAGGAAGGATGCCTCGTCTCGTTGTTAAAAACAACATTACCGCCGGGGGAGCCCTAGCTGTCGGCCAAACTCTCCGGCTAGGCAGTTTCATCATGACTGCCCGTTCGGCTGCTGCACCGACGATGACTTCTCGGGTCATCGAAAACAACCTCCACGTCGGCTCGGATTTTGCCGAGTAGATGGATCCAATGGAGCTCGCTTCCCTAAAAGAGCTCTTGGATCGCATCGCCGCCTTGGAGTCGCTACGGACTATGATCGGATTGGGCTTAAACCCGATCAAAGGGAGATTAACTCTCCACCGGTCACCCATCATATTGCGGTGGTGGAGGAACAATGCGGCGATTCTTCCTCTATCTTGAGGACTAACTATGCCCGGATTCCTGAGCTCTCCGAGCCGGATACCCATTTACGGGAGGACATCACCCAAGCCCTGAACCTAGAGTCAGGCAGCGGGCCAGACTTATCGGGCAACATCCCGGAACCCGAACTTCCAAGATTGGAAACTCCTCGGCCCGTGGGTCTCAGATCGGGTAAGGGTTCGGACTAAAATCCACCCACCCACCCAAACATAAACGGTCTTTCCCACATCAGGCAAGAGCCCCAGGAAATAGTACATCATTATTGGGCCAGATTCTTCCTTGTGATGAACAAGGTTAAGGACTGTCGCGAGGAAGACGCAGTCTCATTTTTCTGCAATAATTCCACGGACAAGGGAATCCTTAACGCCATAAGCCCCCGTGACATATCACGCTTCGCTGACTTGGCGTCCATAGTACGAAAGTACTGTGCGATGGAAAGCGCCTGGAAAACCGAAACGATATTTCAGGATAACCGGCTCCGAATATACACCCAGTCCGAAGTAAAAGGGTGCACTATCATAAGACACCCGAGTTAATTACAAAGAAGCAAAAACCCTCTACAGGGCGTGGAACCGTATTGGAGGGATGGCTCAACGAACCTTGAAAAATTCATAGTACAACGGATACCATACCAACACACAGCCTTAGAGCATGTTGGGTACTCCGGCAGGTGGCCAAAAGTGGTGAGGATCTTCTCATTCGAGATGCCACAGAGCACCATCCCGGGGATAACAATACGATATTAACAGTCTTTGAGACCTTAGCATCAAATAATAGGCGCAAGCGAACACTCCGCAGCCTTGCCGAAATCTGCCACGTGGCAGCAATAAATCCATGGAGTGACACGGCTATTACCTTCAATGCCAGTGACGAACCTAAATTCCGAATAGCCCGAGCACCAGCTGTACTGGTCCTCAGTCCAATTGTGGACGGCGTTCGACTCACCAAAGTACTCATGGACGGCGGCAGTGGATTAAACCTCATCTATGAGGAAACTCTTCAAAAAATAGAAATAGACTGGAACCGCATTGAGCAAAGTAGCACAACCTTCAGACGAATCATCCCCAGTCGGGAAGCACGCTGTGCTAGGAAAATCACACTAGATATGGTATTCGGCACACTGGAGAACTATAGGTCCGAAGAAATTACATTCCAAGTGGCCCCGTTCAGTAGCGGATACCACGCCCTTTTAGGGCGTGAGGCGTTCACGATCTTCCAAGCCATACCCATTACGGGTACATGAAGCTCAAAATGCCCGGGCCCAATGGAATCATCACTCTCGCTAGTGATCCAGACACATCACTCCGCGCCGAAAACAAAACAGCCGCATTGGCCCTCGAGGCATTATCCGAAGCCCTTTCGGCCGAGGAATTAACTGCGCTACGCTCCATAGTGGACAGGGACGATGTGATACTTGACAAGAGATCCAAGTCCACCTCTTTTAAACCAGCGGGTGAAATAGTCAAATTCCAAGTCCACCCAACGGACCCTACAAAAACAGCCTCCATCGGGGCACAGTTAAACCCCGCCGTGGACGCCGCACTACGAGAGTTCCTGCACGAGAATTGGGACATATTTGCCTGGCATCCCTCAGACATGCCAGGAATCCCACGCAGGCTGGCCGAGCACAACCTTAATATTCTAAAGGGATTCAAGCCGGTCAAGCAGACTCTTCGGCGTTTCTCTGAACCTAAGAGACAAGCTATGGGAGAGGAACTAGCCAAGTTATTGGAGGCCGGATTCATTAGAGAAATAAAACACCCAGACTGGCTAGCAAACCTGGTACCAAAGAAGGACAAATCCTGGCGCCTATGTGTCGATTTCAAGGACCTCAACAAGGCTTGCCCAAAGGATCCCTTCCCCCTCCCCCGCATCGATCAAATTATCGATGCTACCGCAGGACACGATTCATTGTGTTTCCTCGACGCATACTCCGCTACCACCAAATCAATATGGCGGAGTCCGACCAAGCCGCAACGGCATTTATCACACCATACGGCCCCTTCTGTTTCAACATAATGCCTTTTGGGCTCAAAAACGCTGGCGCAACATATCAGCCCATGATTCAGACATGTCTGGAGAAACAGATCAACAAAACAGTAGAGGCATACGTAGATGATGTGGTCATCAAAACCAAACACGTCAACTCTCTAATAGACGAATTGAGGCTCACATTCGACAACCTCCGAACATACGACATCAAGCTCAATCCAGAAAAATGCATTTTCGGCGTACCAGCCAGAAAGCTCCTGGGCTTCATTGTCTCCAGTAGAGGAATTGAAGCAAATTCGGCCAAAATCCGAGCTCTATCACAGTTGGCTATCCCAACGGACCTCAAACAAATCCAAAAATTAACCGGATGTGTGGCGGCTCTAAGCCGCTTTATCTCCTTCTTAGGAGAAAAGGCATTACCCCTTTATCGCCTCCTTCGGTGCACCGAACACTTCGAGTGGACGGACGCTGCCACAGCCGTATTGGAAGAAATAAAATCCATATTGGCAACCAACCCAATCCTGGCCGCGCCAAACATCGGCGAACCAATGATGTTGTACATTGCGACAACTCATCAGGCTATAAGCGCAGTGCTCGTCGTCGAACGAGAAGAGGACAGACATAAATTACCCCTTCAAAAGCCGGTATATTATGTATCCACTGTCCTCACTCCATGCAAATCATGGTACCCACATTATCAAAAGATAGCCTATGCGGTATTCATGGCATCCCAGAAGCTGTGACACTACTTTCAAGAGTGTTCAATTGCAGTAGCCTCGGAAGTGCCACTTAATGATATTATAAACAACTGCGACGCCGCGGGCTGGATTGCCAAATGGGCCATTGAGCTCCTCCCGTTCGACATAACGTACAAAACCCGGCGAGCCATTAAATCGCAAGTATTGGCCGACTTTGTCGCTGAATGGACGGAAGCCGAACTCCCTAAAGAGTATGGCGCATACTCCAATTGGATCATGCACTTCGACGGCTTCAAAATGCTGGCTGGTCTGGGGGCTGGCGTCGTCCTGACGTCCCCAACCAGAGATACAGTTCAATATGTACTCCAGATACTGTATACAGACTCCAACAACGTAGCCGAATACGAAGCCCTGTTACATGGTCTTCGGATGGCAGTTTTCATGGGCATTCAACGCCTGGAGGTGCGTGGGGATTCGAACCTCGCAATATCCCAAATAAATGGAGACTTCGATGCCAAGGATCCGAAAATGGCGGCCTACCGCAACGTCGTCCTAAAGATGTCAGCTCGGTTCGAGGGGCTCGAATTTCACCATGTGGCTCGGGAAAACAATTAGGCGGCGGATATCCTCGCCCGCATCGGCGCAAAACGCGATGCGGTCCCCCCAACATCTTTTTGGAAAGGTTGTTTAAGCCATCCGTGGTATGGGAAGGGGACACCGGTAACAATAGTCTGGACCCGGCCAAAATACCCGATACCGAACACTCTGACATAATCGGAGGCTCTGCCACCGAAATAATACCTTCAGCCCACGTAATAATGGCCATCATCGCCCCGTGGACAGAACCATTCCTGGCCTACCTAACTAGGCAGGAACTTCCCGAGGACCAAAATGAGGCACACTGCATAGTGCGACGATCTAAAGCCTACATGGTCCACGAGGGAGAGCTGTATAAAAAAAGCACTACCGGAGTCCTTCAAAGGTGGATCTCCAAAGAGGAAGGGCGGAAGCTTTTGGCAGAAATTCACGCCGGACTCGGTGGCCACCACGCTGCAGCCTGGGCCCTTGTAAGCAAGGCCTTCCGTACACGTTTTTATTGGCCGACGACCCAGGTAGATGCAGAGGACTTGGTCCAATGTTGCATCGGTTGCCAGCTTTTTGCAAACCAAAGCCACATGCCACCCACCGCCCTCCAAACAATCCCCATTACCTAGCCCTTCGCGGTTTGGGGGATCGACATGATTGGACCCCTTAAAGGGGGAACCCATAAGAAAAAAAATACTTACTGGTCATGATGGATAAATTCACCAAATGGATAGAAGCCAAACCTGTTAAAATGGCTGAATCCGGACCAGTGATAGACTTCATATCCGGGGTTGTACACCGTTATGCCGTCCCCCACAGCATCATCACTGACAACGACACGAACTTCACGGCCGACGAGGTAAAACTCTGGTGCAACAACATGGGCATCAAGCTCGATTATGCTTCTGTCTATCACCCACAAACTAACGACCAAGTTGAGCGAGCAAATGGTCTCATCATGAGCGGCATCAAACCCAGATTAGTGCGGTCCTTAAAGGAGTTTAACACGCACTGGGTAGAGGAGCTCGACTCCGTACTCTGGGGGCTGCGGACCATGCCGAATTGTACTACCAGATACACACCCTTCTTTATGGTGTACGACGCAGAGGCGGTTCTGCCCTCCGACATAATTCATGACTCACCTTGAGTGCGCATGTACGAAGAAAGAGAAGTCGAGCTCGATCGGCAGGACAGTCTGGACACCCTGGAGGAGGAGCGCGACGTGGCAAAAGCCCGTTCCACATTCTATCAGCAATAGGCTCGAAGATACCAAAGCAGAGAAGTACGGGTGTCGGTGTCAAAACTGGCGGATCTCGGGTAGGGGGTCCCAAACTGTGCGTCTAAGGTGGATGGTAACAGGAGGCAGGGACATGATGTTTTACCCAGGTTCAGGCCCTCTTGATGGAGGTAAAACCCTACGTCCTGCTTGATTAATATTGATGATATGGGTAGTACAAGAGTAGATCTACCACGAGATCAGAGAGGCTAAACCCTAGAAGCTAGCCTATGGTATGATTGTCTGTTGTCCTACAGACTAAAACCCTCCGGTTTATATAGACACCGGAGGGGGCTAGGGTTACACAAGGTCGGTTACAAAGGAGGAGATATACATATCCGTATTGTCTAGCTTGCCTTCCACGCCAAGTAGAGTCCCATCCAGACACGAGACGAAGTCTTCAATCTTGTATCTTCATAGTCCAACAGTCCGGCCAAAGGATATAGTCCGGCTATCTGGAGACCCCCTAATCCAGGACTCCCTCAGTAGCCCCCGAACCAGGCTTCAATGACGATGAGTCCGGCGCGCAGTATTTTCTTCGGCATTGCAAGTCGGGTTCTTCTCCAATTTCCAAGTGTTTGTAGGCAGTGTCCGGTCCCATAAATGTTCAGACCTCTTGGCTTCTATGCCCAATAAAGGCTATCTCCCACACGTCGAATGAATACGAGGCGCCAGGGTGTTTTTACATTCGCCCCTAGCCAGATAAATAAATTGTCTATTAAAGGGATGGGGATTCTTAGATCCGATCCATACCATCCTCCCCCAGCGAGAATCCATCAGAGCGCGTTTCGGAAAAATCCATTCCAGCATGGCCGACCTCCGCAGCTCCTCCTCCCGCCCCCGTAGCCCTAATCCCGGTGATTGGGAGAGGTGTTCAGTCCCGCACAGTCGATTAGTCGAACTGCAGACCAAGGGATTTCTCCCTCCGGCGTATATGGTGCCCGTTCGAGCCGGGCTTGCCACCTACAATGGCGGGGAGCAAGCGGAGAGCTTTCCCTGTCCCTCCATGGGGGAACGGGTTTGCCTTGTTCCTTATTTACTAAGGGGACTCGTATTTCCAATTCATCCATTTCTCCGTGGGCTCCTGGAGTTCTACGGCCTCCAATTACACAATCTCACCTCTGCCTCCATTCTACATATCGCCGGCTATGTTGCTCTCTGCGAGTTGTTCCTGGGCTGCGAGGCTCACTTCGAGCTGTGGAAAAGGCTATTTTGCCTCGTCCCTCGCACACAGAAGGAATCACTTTATCAAGTGGGCGGAGCCGAAATATGGTGCATCGCCGATACCGGATACCTGTCCGGTACCCCGAAGAAGCCGTCCGAAGACTGGCCTTCAGAATGGTTTTATATGGAGGACGTTCCCCTTCCGGACCCTATTCGGCGGGGTCTTCTTGAGTTCAACAATGCTCCTCTGAAGAAGCGCTGAAGTTGGCGCCCACGGAGCCCCCAGGCGGAAGACAACAGGGAAGTCCTCTATCTGATGAACCAGATCAAAGCACTGGCTCAATCAGGATTGACAATAATCGAAGTTATGTCGATTTGCATAATGCGGGGAGTGCAGCCACTTCAATATCGTGGGCACCCCTTCTGGTGTTATAACGGGGCGGATGACGCCACCCACTGCGGGCGTAAGGGTCCGGACAATGCTGTCGCTCTAGTGAAAATTCTGTCCGAACTATTCAAGGGTGAGGAAGAGGAGTTCTCCCGCATCAAGACACGGGATGGATTCTCCATGTACAATCCTCCAAGCTGGGTAAGTTATATTTCCCTGCTCCCATTTTTCCCGCATTCTTTGTCGTAAGTATTCACCTTGCCACTTTGCGGCAGGAACTACGAAAAGCCATAAAGGAGGTCAGCAGCCCTTCTCCACAACTAGAGGACCCTGACCGGGCCCTCGACTCCGGACTTGAAGAAGATTCGGTTATCTCCGTGGAGCTGATAGGCTGGCAATTCTATCAGTTAAGACGCGACGATGCCATGGTGGCCATTACGGCCGACTATCCCGGACTGCTGCCTGCCGACAACCAAGCTCCCCCAACAGTAGTACAATCTTTAAAGACGAGACGAGACATCCTTCCTTCTGGTGATGGCACAGAGGAACTCTCAATGAAAGCACCAATGTCGGTGTCAAAACCGGCGGATCTCGGGTAGGGGGTCCCGAACTGTGTGTCTAAGGCGGATGGTAACAGGAGGCAGGGGACACGATGTTTTACCCAGGTTCAGGCCCTCTTGATGGAGGTAAAACCCTACGTCCTGCTTGATTAATATTGATGATATGGGTAGTATAAGAGTAGATCTACCACGAGATCAGAGAGGCTAAACCCTAGAAGCTAGCCTATGGTATGATTGTATGTTGTCCTACGGACTAAAACCCTCCGGTTTATGTAGACACCGGAGGGGGCTAGGGTTACAAAAGGTCGGTTACAAAGGAGGAGATATACATATCCGTATTGTCTAGCTTGCCTTCCACACCAAGTAGAGTCCCATCCGGACACGAGACGAAGTCTTCAATCTTGTATCTTCATAGTCCAACAGTCCAGCCAAAGGATATAGTCCGGCTATCCGGAGACCCCCTAATCCAGGACTCCCTCAACGGGCCAAAACTTATAACGTTGGCGAGCTAGTTCTACGTCTGCCGGAGAAGAAAAAGACCAAGCTCGAGCCCAAATGGGAAGGTCCCTTCATTATTGACCAAGTTCTGACCGGTGGAGCGTACCATCTGCGGGACGCATCGAATAATCGACTTGAGCCGAACCCATGGAACGCAGCCAGGATCCGAAGATTCTACGCCTAGTGCCGGACTCTATGTTCGTCTCCTTCCTCTGTCCATTTTTTGCATATACATTATCTGTCTTTTCTCTCTTTCTTTCTTTTATTCTTTCTCAAGGCCTTCAAGGGCCAACTTGTGCCTTGCTTGCACACTATTGACGCGCTAACCGCGCTCATTATACCTGGGGGCTTCTTACACAGAAGCTTAATTATTTATCTGGGCTTCATGCCCCGCACATGTGTTATTCTTCCGCATGTACCTTTTCTTCGCCATTATATGCATCGATATGACTTAAGTTTTGGCCAAGCTGGGTTGCCTGGCTCTTGTATTTATGCCTTACGTTCCCGTTAATTCCGCTAGGGCATAAGGGGAGCACCTTTGTGATTGTTACTGCTGGGTCAGTCGGATGTGTACCTCAGACTGGGTGAAGCCAAAAGCTAGCGTTCTTAAGGGAATATTCGGTCGGTGAACAAAAGATGATTTTTATTTATTTTCCATATGTGCCCCCAGATGTTTTTGCCTACGTCTCCTCTCGCAGTCCGGACATGCACTTTAGGGCATGCGTACCCAGGGAAAGGAACCCTCAACGGAACTATTCTCCGTGGAAGATGTTTCTTACAACCCATGTAATATAACATAACTAGTTGGGTACTTGTCTGTTCAAGCACTAATGACCCCTACGCCTGGTTTCCACGCATACCCCGGTTCTTATATAACTGAGCGGGTATTCGGATACACTCCGGACTATCGGGTTCCGAGGTTGAAGCAAAAAGGTCCGCCATGACAAATGATTCACAATACTAAATTCCTCTTCTATACCATCCAACAGGTTGTCTAGCCTACAATCCTGTTGGGAATACTTTGCGGCTAATTCTACTTGCCCATACACTAAGCTAACGGGGATCTCTTTCCCATCGGGCCCCACAGGTCCGACCTCGGCCATGTGGTTTGGGTCAGCCTTGGTATACCGCGTCTTCACCATGGCCCAGGCTTCCCTGGCACCTTGACGGCAGGCCGATATCTTCCATAATCGGAAGCGTCGGCGTGCTCCCTTGAGCTTCTCTGCAAGCTCTCCAATGCCTGCTGGCAGGGAGAGGGATGGACACAAGGCCTGGGCAATACCTTGCATCACCTGCCGAACTTGTTCGTGCAGTTGTGAGAGCTCGGGTAGAAGATCACCCGCAGACCCGAGCATCTCCTCTGTGGGACGACCCGTCAGCATACCTGCAGATATAACTCTGTTAGCCGGCTTCTCCGCCGTACTCTTTTAAGGGTTCATTCAAGCACTTACTGAAAATGCCGCGTCGAAGCCGCTTATTCTCCTTCACGGAGTCCGCAAGCTGGGCTCGAACATCTTTCAGTTCCACACTCAGCTTGGTATTGGCGTCTTGGAGATTGTTTTTCTCCCGCATGACCTTAGTCAGCACGCATTCGCCAGCCTTTAGCTGACGTTCGACATGCTGGTCCTCCGGATTCTCTCCGAAGTCATCTGCAATGTCTATTGTTAGATCTGCAGCCATGCCGCACACTATATGGTACCTATCATTCTTTGAAACAAATGTTACCAGCTGGGGACTTTTCAGGTTCCTTCAATGCGGCAACGGCGGCCCAAAGTTGGGTCTTGCATTCCTCCAGCTCCTGTGACAGTCGAGTATTCTTCTCTTTAAGAACCTGCACAATAAATGATCCTTAAATCAGTTGTGCCAACTGTTTCAAGTCTCAGGGGCTACTGATATATATACTCATCAAATTTTCTTACCCGTACATCCTTTACATACTGGTCCGTGGCTCTGGCTAGACCATATTGAGCAGCACGGATGTACGCATCTCCTGAGTTGAATGCATCAAATGCCTTTCGGGAGAAACAAGCATCACAGAGTACAGCTCGGCGACGCCTGTGATTCATGGCGCTCTCCACTTCGGAATTCGTAGCGGATATATTATCCGCATCCTCTGTAGAAGGAGTATCCAACGTGTGCCTCATGTTAGCTTCCGCCTCTGTGTCCGGACCTGGAGCCCGACTGGTAGAGGCGTGATCGGCGACCTCTCTGGATATTGTCCGGCGAGCGTTCTTCCTTCTGGGAAACACGGATGATATTATGTTTTTAAAGACGACAACCACGGAGTGAGGTGTTGCATCATACCTCTGCGCCGGCGTCTCCGTCCAGACCGCCTTCCTTTTTAGCCTGTCCGACTTTGAAACCCCTTGTTGGCGAGTCACCGCGGGCTCGGCATGGCGTCCCGAGGGCCTTCCCTATAAAACACCGTTTGTATATGGTAGGTGAAGTGCATAAAAGGAAATCCTTTTCAAAGGTTGGGACTCCGGTCTCATTTACCTGCGAGGCTGGGAGTATCCCAGGGTAGTCGGCTATAATGGCCACCATGGCGTCATCACAGCTTAGCTGATAGAAAATCCTATCAACCAGCTCCACAAATATGTCCGGATCCTCTTTGAGGTCGGGGTCGAGGACCCGTTCAGGATCCTCCGGTTGTGGAGGTGGGCTATTGATCTCCCCTACCGCCTTACGCAGTTCCTGCGATGAAACGGCAAGGTAAATATTTATCACGAAAACAAGGGTAGGATGGAAGTAAAAAGAGCGGAAGCTCACCCAGCTTCGAGGGTTGTTCATGGAGAATCCATCCCACGGCTTGATGCGGAGGAACTCCTCTTCTTCCCCCTTATACAGATCAGATAGAATTTTTGCTAGAACAGCAACTGAGTCCGGTCCCTTGCGCCCGTAGAGAGTGGCATCATCTTCCCCGTTGAAGTGCCACATGGGGTGGCCTCGATATTGAAGTGGCTGCACCCCCCGCATAATGCATATTTCCATAACCTCGATTATGGTCAGTCCTGATTTGGCCAGCAACTTTATCCGGCCCATCAGATAAAATACGTCTCTATCATCTTCCTCCTGTGGGCTCCGTGGGCGCCAGCTTAGGCGTTTCTTCAAAGGGGCGTTGTCGAACTCAGGAAGACCAATCCGGATAGGATCCGGGAGAGGAACATCCTCCATATAAAACCACTCTGAAGGCCAGTCCTCGGCCGTCTTTTTCGGGGTACCGGATGGGTATCCGGTCCCGGTGATGCGCCATACTTCGGCTCCGCCCACTTGCTATACTGATCCACTCTGTGTACGGCTGGAGGGAGGAATCCCTGGGTCTGTAGCTTCACTAATTGTCTATGCGGGACGGAACACTTCTCCCAATTCCCGGGCTTGGGGCTGCGGGAGCGAGAGGAGGAGCTGTGCTGGCCGGCCATGTTGGGATGGATTTTTTCGGGCGCGCTCCGATGAATGCTCGCTGAGGGAGGATGGTGAGGTTTTGATCTGAGGATCCTCGTCTCTTTAATAGACAATTCATTCACATAGATGGGGTGGTAAATGTAAAAACACCCTGGCTCCTCACATTCGCTTGACACGTGGAAGATGGCCATTATTGGACGCAGAAGCCAAGAAGCGCAACATTTATGAGAAGCCGGACACTATTTAACAGGTACTCAGAGTTTGAAGAAGAACCCGCCTTGCAATGCCGAAGAGAATCTGCGCGCCGGACTCATCGTCATTGAAGCCTCGTTCGGGGGCTACTAAGGGAGTCCTGGATTAGGGGGTATCCGGACAGCCGGACTATATCCTTTGGCCGGACTATTGGACTATGAAGATACAAGATTGAAGACTTCGTCCCGTGTCCGGATGGGACTCTCCTTGGCATGGAAGGCAAGCTTGGCAGTACGGATATGTAGATCTCCTTCCTTGTAACCGACTCTATGTAACCCTAGCCCCCTCCGGTGTCTATATAAACCGGAGGGTTTAGTCCGTAGGACCAACAACAACAATCATACCATAGGCTAGCTTCTAGGGTTTAGCCTCTTTGATCTCGTGGTAGATCAACTCTTGTACTACTCATGTTATCAAGAACAATCAAGCAGGACGTAGGGTATTACCTCCATCAAGAGGGCCCGAACCTGGGTAAACATCGTGTCCCCCGCCTCCTGTTACCAGCCACCTAGACGCACAGTTCGGGAACCCCTACCCGAGATCCGTCGGTTTTGACACCGACAGTGGGGGTGTGCATAGGTTCAAGCCACATTGCTCCAATCAATGATATTTAGCTCATGCCTTAACTCACGAAATCTTTCTTCATCCAAGGGCTTCGTGAAGATATCTGCAAGGTTATCATGAGTGTTAACATTGTTGAGCTCGATCTCCCCTCGTCTAATGTGATACCAGATGAAGTGACACCGAATCTCAATATGCTTCATCTTGAAGTGTTGCACCGGGTTGAGAGAAATCTTAATGGCACTTTCATTGTCACACCAAAGAGGCATTTTGTCACAAATGACACCATAATCCTTTTAAGTTTGCCTCATCCAAAGAAGTTGAGCACAACAACTAATGACGGCCACATACTCCGCTTCGGTGGACGAGAGAGACACACAACTTTGCTTCTTAGAAGACCAACTCACCAAAGAGCAACCAAGAAATTGGCATCCTCCGGAAGTTGACTTCCTATCCACTTTGTCTCCTGCCCAGTCCGAGTCCGAAAAGCCCACAAGGTTGAAATTTTCTCCTCTTGGGTACCATAATGTGACGCCCCCTATTTGACTGTACACTAATCATACACGCAAATGTGTACGACCAAGATTAGGGACTCACGGGAAGATATCACAACACAACTCTAAACACAAATAAAATAATACAAGCTATATATTACAAGCCAGGGGACTCGAAGGCTCGAATACATATGCTCGAAGACACAAGAGTCAACGGAAGCAATGATATCTGAGTACAGACATAAGTTAAACAAGTTTGCCTTAAGAAGGCTAGCACAAAAGTAGCAACGATCGAAAAGGAAAGGCCTCCTGCCTGGGACCTCCTAACTACTCCTCGAAGTCGAACTCCATGTAGAATCATCCTTGGGATCCTGTGGCTCCTGGACTCCATCGTCTGGTCGCAACAATCGGGTATCGAAAGGGGAAAAGGGGGGGAGCAAAGCAACCGTGAGTACTCATCCAAAGTACTCGCAAGGAAGGAGCTACACTGCATATGCATTGGTATCAAATGAAAGGGGTAGTATATGTGGACTGAACTGCAGAATGATAGAATAAGAGGGGGATAGCTAGTCCTATCAAAGACTACGCTTCTGGCAACCTCCATCTTGCAGCAGAAGAAGAGAGTAGATGGTAAGTTAACCAAGTATCATCGCATAGCATAATACTACCCGGCGATCCTCCCCTCGTCGCCCTGTTAGAGAGCAATCATCGGGTTGTATCTAGCACTTGGAAGGGTGTGTTTTATTAAGTATCCGGTTCTAGTTGTCATAAGGTTAAGGTACAACTCTGGGTCATCCTTTTACCGAGGGACACAACTATTTGAGTAGATAAACTTCCCTGCAGGGGTGCACCACATTTCCCAACACGCTCGATCCTGTTTGGCCGGACACACTTTCCTAGGTCATGCCCGGCCTCGGAAGATCAACATGTCGCAACCCTACCTAGGCACAATAGGGAGGTCAGCACACCGATCTAAATCCTATGGCGCAGGGGTCTTGTCCCATCGCCCATTGCACACCTGCACGTTGCGAGGGCGGCCGGAAACAGACCTAGCCTCCCTAATACAAGAGCAGGCGTTCCAGTCCAATCCGGCGCACGCCGCTCAGTCACTGACGTCATGAAGTCTTTGGCTGATACCATGACGTCGAGTGCCCATAATTGTCCCCGCATAGTTGGTTAGTGCGTATAGGCCAATGGCCAGACTCATATCAAATACCAAGATCTCATTAAGCGTGTTAATTGAATTAACCACGGACGCCGACCAGGGCCAGGCCCACCTCTCTCCTAGGTGGTCTCCACCTATCCTGTCACTCCGCCACAAAGGTTCACTCAGAGGGCCATCAGGACAAATGTCCTTTTGGACCTAATCCGTGAATCACTCATGGGTACTCTACGAGCCGACCCGACTTTAGTCACCGCAAGTATCATATATTATGTATATAAGTATATACCCGTGATCACCTCCCAAGTGACCACAACCCGATAGTATAGCATGGCAGACACACAAGAATGTAGGGCCACTGATGGAATACTAGCATCCTACACTAAGCATTTAGGATTGCAGGTAAGGTAACAACAGTAGTAGCAAGGACAGGCTATGGATCAGAATAGTATTAATGGAAAGCAGTAACATGCTAAACTACTCTAATGCAAGCAGTAGAGAGAAGGAATAGGCGATATCCGGTGATCAAGGGATGGCTTGCCTGGTTGCTCTAGCAAGTAGGGGTCGTCAACAACGTAGTCGGTTGGGGCACCAGCACCAGCGTCAGTCTCGTAGTCTACCAAAGAGAAGAGGGGGAAGAAACAATGAATACAATGCAAACAGATGCATATCGATGCATGACATGACAAGTAACGGTGCTAGGTGTGCCCTAACGCAGTAGGAGGTGATACCGGTGAAGGGGGGAAACATCCGGGAAAATATCCCCGGTGTTTCGCGTTTTCAGACAGATGAATTAGAGGGGGAGAGTTGCGTGTTTGCTATGCTAGGGATGTGTGGCGGACGAACAGGCTGCGTAACCGGATTCGTCTCGCCGTTCTGAGCAACTTTCATGTACAAAGTTTTTCCATCCGAGCTACGGTTTATTTTATATTAATTTTAAAAGATTTAAATCATTTTTAGGATTTATTTAATTATTTTAATTCAACATTATCTAGAATACTGTTTGCTGACGCCATCATGACGTCAGCAGTAAACAGGGTGTTGATCGGTCAAACTAACGTGTGGGTACCACATGTCATTGACTTATCTAATTACTGTTTAGTTAATTAACACTAGTTAATTAGGTTAATTAAACATTAATTAATTAACCTAATTAATTAATTATTTGGTATATATTATTATTATTTATTTTTATAAATCTTCTGGGGGGTGGGGCCCCACTGTCATAGGCGTTGGGGGCCTTAACGGACGCGGGCTACCGGTTAGAGGGCATTGGGCGCCCGTGCGGGCGCTGCAGCTAGTGGGCGAGGGGACAGGCGTGCGGCCTGGCTCTGGCGGCCGGAGCAGGGCGCGAGGGGGAGGGGCGGCGCAGGAGAGCGAGTAGCGGGGCCGGCGAGGACAGGATGGACCGAGGGCGGGGCGGCACGGGCGCGCGGTCTAGCTGCATGGGGCGGCGGCGCGAGGGGCGCGCGCGTCGGGGGCTGGCACGCGCGGCGCAAGCGAGCGGGAGGAGGCCGCGGTG
>NC_041388.1:424369789-424375936 GCF_002162155.2 Triticum dicoccoides | reverse complement strand
CGGCGAGGAAGGGGGGCTCTGGTGACGGCGGAGCGATCCTTGAGCGGCGGCGGGCGCGGTTGATCCGGGCGGCGTCGGGGTCGGGCCCCTCCCCGATCCAGATGGGATCGAGAGGAGAGGGGGAGGGGGAGAGGCGAGCGAGTGGGGGGAGTGGGGGTGTCGGTGGGATAGGGTTTGACCGGGGTGGGGTTATGGAGTGAGGGGGGCGGCCTGTTGGGCCTTTTGCCTAGTTGGGCTAGTGGCCCGCTGGGCCGGAGCCTAGTGGGGGGTGCTTTTTTTTCTTTTTTTTGTTTAGTCTTTTTCCTTTTATTTATTTTCTTTTCTGTTTTAATTCAATTTAAAATATTTAGGCCTTCTCTAAAATGAGTTTTCTCCACAATAATTACCAGTGCAATATGTGGCACTAACCAAACATTTTGGTTTTACGTTTGAAAACTTTTGTTGTTTGCCATATTTTGAATTTGAACTGGTTTTGAACTACCGAGAGATTAGCAACAGTCACAGAGGTGATGTGGCATCATTAGCGGAGTTTTACTTTCGCTTAATTATCCGGGCGTTACAAAACTCCTCCACTACAAGAAATCTCGTCCCGAAATTTATGAGGTAGACGGAAACAGTGCGGGGTATTCATCACGCATGCGGTCCTCGCGCTCCCAGGTGGCTTCGTCTTCAGAGTGATGCGACCACTGGACCTTGAGGAACTTGATCGCTTTCTGACGTGTGCGGTGTTCAGCTTGGTCGAGAATGCGGACCGGATGCTCTTTATAGGAGAGCTCCTGTTGCAATTCGAGCACTTCATGATCCACTGCTCGGATTGGGTCCTTGAAGCAATGGCAGAGCTGTGACACGTGGAGCACATCATGAACCTGAGAAAGGTTTGACGGAAGCTCCAATTTGATATGCCACTTTTCCACGCCTTTCAAGAATAGTGAAGGGACCGATATAGCGAGGAGCTAGCTTGCCCTTGATCCCGAAGCGGTGAGCACCCTTCATTGGTGTAACTCAAAGATAAGCCTTTTTGCCAGGTTGATAGACCATGTCTTTGAGATGACGGTTATACTGACTTTTTTGATGTGACTGAGCAGTCTTGAGGTTCTCGCGAATAATGCGGACTTGTTCTTCGGCCTGTTCGATAATATCCGGACCGAAGAGTGGACGTTCCCCAGTTTCTGACCAGTTCAACAGGGTTCGACACTTTCGTCCATATAACACTTCGAAGGGGGCCATCTTTAGACTAGCTTGATAGCTATTATTATAAGAGAACTCGGCATACAGAAGAGATTCTTCCCGTTTCTTGCCAAAGGAAATTACACAAGCTCAAAGCATATTATCGAGAACTTGGTTGACACGTTCAACTTGTCCTTGCGACTGAGGATGAAACGCAGTACTGAACGATAGATGAGTTCCCATAGCTTCTTGGAAACTTGCCCAGAATCTCTAAGTGAACAAGCTGCCACGGTTTGAATTGAAAACCAGTGGAATACCGTGAAGTGAAACAATTCTGGACATGTAGAGAGTTGCAAGCTGACTAGCCGTGATTATTTCTTTGACCGCCAGAAAATGTGCAACTTTAGAAAGCTAGTCAATGACGACAAGACTAGCATCATTACCTTTCTGCAATTTGGGGAATCCAGTGACGAAGTCCATTTCAACGTGGTCCCATTTCCATTCAGGAATAGAGATAGGCTGCATAGTTCCAGCAGGCCTTTGATGCTCTGCTTTGATACGACGGCAAACGTCACACTCAGCAACATAACGAGCAATGTCTTGCTTCATATTACACTACCAGAATCTTTGACGGATGTCCTCGTACATCTTTGTACTACCGGAATGAATAGACAAAGGTGTATCATGAGCTTCTTTCATAACCTCCTATGTCATATCCTGGCTTTCCTCTGAACATGGCACCACTAGGCAGCCCTTGAAGTACAAGGTGCCATCATCAGCAATAGTGAAGAATGATGGCTTGCCTTCGGCAAGGTAGCGCTTAATCTTGTGGGCTTGAGAGTCATACTTCTGTATCGTTTTGACGTTGTTCATGAGATCTGGTATAGCAACCAGGGTATTGAGAGAACCTTGCGTAACAACGTGGAGGTTCACCTTGCGGTACTCGGGAGGAGGGGGAGCGAGTGCACCAGGGGGGACAATATGAAGGTTCAGCTTTCTAAATTCTTCGACAAGCGAGGGCTGAACTTTGTGAACCTGGAGGAGATTGCAGTAAGACTCCACGTTGGCTGGAGGAATCCCTGGGTCTGTAGCTTCACTAATTGGCTGTGCGGGACGGAACACTTCTCCCAATCCCCGGGCTTGGGGCTGCGAGAGCGAGAGCAGGAGCTGCGCTGGCCGGCCATGTTGGGATGGATTTTTTCGGGCGCGCTCCGATGAATGCTCGCTGAGGCAGGATGGCGAGGTTTGGATCTGAGGATCCTCGTCTCTTTAATAGACAGTTCATTCACATAGATGGGGTGGTAAATGTAAAAACACCCTGGCTCCTCACATTCGCTTGACACGTGGAAGATGGCCATTATTGGACACAGAAGCCAAGAAGCGCAACATTTACGAGAAGCCGGACACTATTTAACAGGTACTCAGAGTTTGAAGAAGAACCCGCCTTGCAATGCCGAAGACAATCTGGGCGCCGGACTCATCATCATTGAAGCCTCGTTCGGGGGCTACTGAGGGAGTCCTAGATTAGGGGGTATCCGGACAGCCGGACTATATCCTTTGGCCGGACTATTGGACTATGAAGATACAAGATTGAAGACTTTGTCCCATGTCCTGATGGGACTCTCCTTGGCGTGGAAGGCAAGCTTGGCAGTACAGATATGTAGTTCTCCTTCCTTGTAACCGACTCTGTGTAACCCTAGCCCCCTCCGGTGTCTATATAAACCAGAGGGTTTAGTCCGTAGGACCAACAACAACAATCATACCGTAGGCTAGCTTCTAGGGTTTAGCCTCTTCGATCTCATGGTAGATCAACTCTTGTACTACTCATATTATCAAGAACAATCAAGCAGGACGTAGGGTATTACCTCCATCAAGAGGGCCCGAACCTGGGTAAACATCGTGTCCCCCGCCTCCCGTTACCATCCACCTAGACGCACATTTCGGTACCCCCTACCCGAGATCCGCCGGTTTTGACACCGACAGTGGGGTGTGCAGAGGTTCAAGCCACATTGCTCGAATCAATGATATTTAGGTCATGCCTTAACTCGCGGAATCTTTCTTCATCCAAGGGCTTCGTGAAGATATCTGCAAGGTTATCATGAGTGTTAACATAGTTGAGCTCGATCTCCCCTCGTCTAATGTGATCCCGGATGAAGTGATACCGAATCTCAATATGCTTCATCTTGAAGTGTTGCAGCGGGTTGAGAGAATTCTTGATGGCACTTTCATTGTCACACCAAAGAGTCACTTTGTCACAAATGACACCATAATCCTTTAAAGTTTGCCTCATCCAAAGAAGTTGAGCACAACAACTAATGACGGCCACATACTCCGCTTCGGTGGACGAGAGAGACACACAACTTTGCTTCTTAGAAGACCAACTCACCAAAGAGCAACCAAGAAATTGGCATCCTCCGGAAGTTGACTTCCTATCCACTTTGTCTCCTGCCCAGTCCGAGTCCGAAAAGCCCACAAGGTTGAAATTTGCTCCTCTTGGGTACCATAATGTGACGCCCCCAATTTGAATGTACACTAATCATACACGCAAATGTGTACGACCAAGATCAGGGACTCACGGGAAGATATCACAACACAACTCTAGACACAAATAAAATAATACAAGCTATATATTACAAGCCAGGGCACTCGAAGGCTTGAATACATATGCTCGAAGACACAAGAGTCAACGGAAGCAATAATGTCTGAGTACAGACATAAGTTAAACAAGTTTGCCTTAAGAAGGCTAGCACAAAAGTAGCAACAATCGAAAAGGCAAGGCCTCCTGCCTGGGACCTCCTAACTACTCCTCAAAGTCGAACTCCACGTAGAATCATCCTTGGGATCCTATGGCTCCTGGACTCCATCGTCTGGTCGCAACAATCGGGTATCGAAAGGGAAAAAGGGGGAGCAAAGCAACAGTGAGTACTCATCCAAAGTACTCGCAAGCAAGGAGCTACACTACATATGCATTGGTATCAAATGAAAGGGGTAGTATATGTGGACTGAACTGCAGAATGCCAGAATAAGAGGGGGATAGCTAGTCCTATCGAAGACTACGCTTCTGGCAACCTCCATCTTGCAGCAGAAGAAGAGAGTAGATGGTAAGTTAACCAAGTATCATCGCGTAGCATAATCCTACCCGGCGATCCTCCCCTCGTCACCCTGTTAGAGAGCGATCACCGGGTTGTATCTGGCACTTGGAAGGGTGTGTTTTATTAAGTATCCGGTTCTAGTTGTCATAAGGTCAAGGTACAACTCTGGGTCGTCCTTTTACCGAGGGACACAGCTATCGAATAGACAAACTTGCCTGCAGGGGTGCACCACATTTCCCAACACGCTCGATCCCATTTGGCCGGACACACTTTCCTAGGTCATGCCCGGCCTCGGAAGATCAACATGTCGCAACCCTACCTAGGCACAACAGAGAGGTCAGCACGCCGGTCTAAATCCTATGGCGCATGGGTCTTGTCCCATCACCCATTGCACACCTGCACGTTGCGAGGGTGGCCTGAAACAGACCTAGCCTCCCTAATACAAGAGCAGGTGTTCCAGTCCAATCCGGCGCGCACCGCTCAGTCGCTGACGTCATGAAGGCTTCGGCTGATACCACGACGTCGAGTGCCCATAATTGTCCCCGCGTAGTTGGTTAGTGCGTATAGGCCAATGGCCAGACTGATATCAAATACCAAGATCTCGTTAAGCATGTTAATTGAATTAACCACGGACGCCGACCAGGGCCAGGCCCACCTCTCTCCTAGGTGGTCTCCACCTATCCTGTCGCTCCGCCACAAAGGTTCACCCAAAGGGCCGTCAGGACAAATGTCCTTTTGGACCCAATCCGTGAATCACTCGTGGGTACTCTACGAGCCGACCCGACTTTAGTCACCACAAGTATCATATATTATGTATATAAGTATATACCCGTGATCACCTCCCAAGTGATCACACCCCGATAGTATAGCATGGCAGACACACAAGAATGTAGGGCCACTGATGGAATACTAGCATCCTACACTAAGCATTTAGGATTGCAGGTAAGGTAACAACGGTAGTAGCAAGGACAGGCTATGGATCAGAATAGGATTAACGGAAAGCAGTAACATGCTAAATTACTCTAATGCAAGTAGTAGAGAGAAGGAATAGGCGATATCCGGTGATCAAGGGAGGGCTTGCCTGGTTGCTCTAGCAAGTAGGGGTCGTCAACAACATAGTCGGTCGGGGCACCAGCAGCGACGTCAGTCTCGTAGTCTACTAGAGAGAAGAGGGGGAAGAAACAATGAATACAATGCAAACAGATGCATATCGATGCATGACATGACAACTGACGGTGCTAGGTGTGCCCTAACGCAGTAGGAGGTGATACCGGTGAAGGGGGGAAACATCCGGGAAAATATCCCCAGTGTTTCGCGTTTTCGGACAGATGAATTAGAGGGGGAAAGTTGCGTGTTTGCTATGCTAGGGATGTGTGGCGGACGAACAGGCTGCGTAGCTGAATTCGTCTCGCCGTTCTGAGCAACTTTCACGTACAAAGTTTTTCCATCCGAGCTACGGTTTATTTTATATTAATTTTAAATGATTTAAATCATTTTTAGGATTTATTTAATTACTTTAATTCAACATTATCCAGAATAGTGTTTGCTGATGTCATCATGACGTCAGCAGTCAACAGGGTGTTGACCGGTCAAACTGACGTGTGGGTGCCACATGTCATTGACTTATCTAATTACTGTTTAGTTAATTAACACTAGTTAATTAGGTTAATTAAATTTATTTGGTATATATTTTTATTATTTATTTTTATAAATCTTCTGGGGGTGGGGCCCCACTGCCATAGGCGTTGGGGGCCTTAACGGACGCGGGCTACCGGTTAGTGGGCGTTGGGCGCCCGTGCGGGCGCCGCGGCCAGTGGGCGAAGGGACGGGCGCGCGGCCTGGCTCTGGTGGCTGGAGCAGGGGGCGAGGGGGAGGGGCGGCGCAGGCG
>NC_041388.1:424351468-424369511 GCF_002162155.2 Triticum dicoccoides | reverse complement strand
CGGCAGTGGCGCAGTAGCAATGCGGGGCAGAGACGCGGGCGATTCGGCCAGGGCGCGTGGCTGATGCGGTCGAGAGCTGCAGGGGTGCGACGGCATGCCCGGCGCGGTGTTGCGCGTGCGTGCTGTGGATGGCCGGCGACATAGGTAAGGGAGAGAGCTCATAGCAATGCGTAGGGTCAAGGGCAGCGGGGCGTGTGGAGGATGACGGGGACGACGGCGATGTAGGGGAGGCAGTCCGGCGAGGAAGGGGGGCTCTGGTGACGGCGGAGCGGTCCTTGAGCGGCGGCGGGCGTGGTCGATCCGGGCGGCGTCGGGGTCGGGCCCCTCCCGATCCAGATAGGATCGAGAGGAGATGGGGAGGAGGAGAGGCGAGCGAGTGGGGGAGTCGGGGTGTCGGTGGGATAGGGTTTGACCGGGGTGGGGTTATGGAGTGAGGGGGGCGGCCTGTTGGGCCTTTTGCCTAGTTGGGCTAGTGGCCCGCTGGGCCGGAGCCTAGTGGGGGGTGCTTTTTTTTTCTTTTGATTTTGTTTTGTCTTTTTCCTTTTATGTATTTTCTTTTCTGTTTTAATTCAATTTAAAAATTTTAGGCCTTCTCTAAAAATGAGTTTTCTCCACAATAATTACCAGTGCAATATGTGGCACTAACCAAACATTTTGGTTTTACGTTTGAAAACTTTTGTTGTTTGCCATATTTTGAATTTGAACTTTGTACCGGTTTTGAACTAGCGAGAGATTAGCAATAATGATGGAGGTGACGTGGCATCATTAGCAGAGTTTTACTACCGCTTAATTATCCGGGCGTTACAAAACTCCTCCACTACAAGAAATGTCGTCCCGAGATTTATGAGGTAGAAGGAAACAGTGCGGGGTATTCATCACGCATGCGGTCCTCGCGCTCCCAGGTGGCTTCATCTTCAGAGTGATGCGACCACTAGACCTTGAGGAACTTGATCGCTTTCTGACATGTGCGGCGTTCAGCTTGGTTGAGAATGCGGACCGGATGCTCTTTATAGGAGAGGTCCTGTTGCAATTCGAGCACTTCATGATCCACTGCTCGGATTGGGTCCTTGAAGCAACGGCGGAGCTGTGACACGTGGAACACATCGTGAACCTGAGAAAGGTTTGAAGGAAGCTCCAATTGATATGCCACTTTTCCACGCCTTACGAGAATAGTGAAGGGACCGATATAGCGAGGAGCTAGCTTGCCCTTGATCCTGAAGCGGTGAGCACCCTTCATTGGTGTAACTCGAAGATAAGCCTTTTTGCCAGGTTGATAGACCATGTCTTTGTGATGACGTCATAATGACTTTTCTGACGTGACTGAGCAGTCTTGAGATTCTCGCGAATAATGCGGACTTGTTCTTCGGCCTGTTGGATAAAATCCGGACCGAAGAGTGGACGTTCCCTAGTTTCTGTCCAGTTCAGCGGGGTTCGACACTTTCGTCCATATAACACTTCAAAGGGGGGCCATCTTTAGACTAGCTTGATAGCTATTATTATAAGAGAACTCGGCATACGGAAGAGATTCTTCCCATTTCTTGCCAAAGGAAATTACACAAGCTCAAAGCATATCTTCGAGAATTCGGTTGACACGTTCAACTTGTCCTTGCGACTGAGGATGAAACGCAGTACTGAACGATAGATGAGTTCCCATAGCTTCTTGGCAACTTGCCCAGAATCTTTAAGTGAACAAGCTGCCACGGTCTGAACTGATAACCAGTGGAATACCGTGAAGTGAAACAATTCTGTACATGTAGAGAGTTGCAAGCTAACTAGCCGTGATTATTTCTTTGACCGCCAGAAAATGTGCAACTTTAGAAAGCCAGTCAATGACGACAAGAATAACATCATTACCTTTCTGCAATTTGGGGATTCCAATGACGAAGTCCATTTCAACATGGTCCCATTTCCATTCAGGAATAGAGATAGGTTGCATAGTTCCAGCACGCCTTTGATGCTCTGCTTTGATACGATGGCAAACGTCACACTCAGCAACATAACGAGCCATGTCTTGCTTCATATTAGACCACCAGAATCTTTGACAGATGTCCTGGTACATCTTTGTACTACCAGAATGAATAGACAAAGGTGTATCATGAGCTTCTTTCATAACCTCCTATGTCATATCCTGGCTTTCCTCAGAACATGGCACTGCTAGGCGGCCCTTGAAGTACAAGGTGCCATCATCAGCAATAGTGAAGAATGAGGGCTTGCCTTCGGCGAGGTAGCGCTTAATCTTGTGGGCTTGAGAGTCATACTTCTATATCGTTTTGACATTGTTCATGAGATATGGTATAGCAACCAGGGTATTGAGAGAACCCTGGGTAACAACGTGGAGGTTCATCTTGCGGTACTCGGGAGGAGGGGGAGCGAGTGCACTAGGGGGGAAAATATGAAGGTTCAGCTTTCTAAATTCTTCGACAAGCGAGGGCTGAACTTTGTGAACCTGGAGGTGATTGCAGTAAGACTTGCGGCTCAAGGCATGAACCATTACATTAGCCTTGCCTGGGGTATAGGATATACCCACATCAAAGTTTGCAACAGTCTCCATCCATCTCCGCTGACAGAGGTTCAGGTCTGGCTAAGTAAACAGATACTTCAGAATTTGGTGGTTGGTGAAGATCTCGCAACGATTACCGAGAAGGTAATGTCACCACTGCTTCAGAGCATGAATGACGGCAGCAAGCTCGAGGTCGTGAACTGGGTAGTTCTCTTCATGAGGGCGCAGTTGACGAGAGGCATAAGCAATCACTCTACGCTCTTGCATTAGGACACAGCGTAATCCTTGACCGGAAGCGTCGCAGTAAATGATGAAGTCCTTCTTAGTATCAGGTGGAGCAAGCACTGGGGCAGTAGTCAACTTGTCTTTGAGTGCCTGGAAACTTTACTGACACTTGTCTGTCCATTGGAACTTGACGCCCTTATGCAACAGATTAGTCAGAGGCCTGGCGATCTTGGAGAAGTCCTCGATGAATCGACAACAATAGCTGGTGAGACCGAGAAAACTTTGGACTTGCTTGACATTCTTCGGAGGAGTCCAATCGAGAATAGCCTGGACTCGTTCAGGGTTGACGGCAATACCATCCTTGGAGATGACATTCCCAAGATAGGTTACTTCGGGGAGCCAGAATTCACACTTGGAATACTTAGCATACAGTTGATGCTCCCGTAGCTTTTCCAGCACAAGACGAAGATGTTCAGCATGTTCTTCCTTGTTCTTGGAAAATACCAGGATATCATCCAGATAAACCACGATGAACTTGTCAAGGTAATCCATGAATATATAGTTCATCAGGCGAGAGAAGGTGGCTGGAGCATTCGTTAAGCCGAATGACATGACACTGTACTCGTACGACCCATATCGAGTCACGAAGGCGGTCTTTGGGATATCCTCTTCACGAACACGGATCTGGTGGTAACCCAACCTCAAGTCAAGTTTGGAGAACACTCATGAACCAGCTAGTTGATCATACAGATCATTGATCCGAGGGAGGGGATATTTGTTCTGAACAGTGGCTTGGTTAATAGGACGATAGTCTTGGACTAATCGGTTTGTCCCATCCTTCTTCTTAACAAAGACAAAAGGTGCTCCCCAAGGAGAGCAACTAGGGCGAATGAAACCTTTGCAAAGAGATTTGTCGATTTCCTCCTTAAGCTCAATGAGTTCATGCGGCGACATCTTGTAGGGCCGTTTGGCTATAGGAGTGGTGCCTGGTTTCAAGTCAATGATGAATTCGACAACTCTAGCAAGGGGAATCCCTGGAAGTTCTTCTGGAAAGACGTCTTGGAATTAGCGAATGACGAGAATGTTTTCAATGCCCTCGAGTGGTGCAATGTTCAACGCATTCAAGGCATAAAGCCGTGCCTCAGCATTCTGAACCAGATGAGCCTGGTAAGTAATTATTTCATCAGAAGGGTGTAGCAGATGGACGGTCTTAGTGGCGCAAACTATAGAAGCAGTATGCGCTTTCAACCAATCCATTCCTAGAATGAGATCAATGCTACAGGACTTCAGTACGACAGGAGAGACAAGGAATTCTAGTCCTTCGATTTCAATGGGGACATCGTTGCAAATCATGGAGGTTCGACATTCGCCCACGGGGGTGTGTACTAATAGCGAAGCATTCATGTCTTTTTGCTTTTAATGCCATGCACGAATGCAAAATCCTCTAACATGAATGAATGTGATGCACCTGTATCAAATAAAATGGATGCTGGTACTGAATTTACGAGGAGTGTACCCATCACGGTAGCAGGCTGGTCTAGAACTTCATTGAGATCAACGTGGTTGGCATGAACACGACCATAAGACTTGGCATTGTTGTTGCGGGGCTGGTTGCTTCCACGGCCAGCTGCGGGAAGGGCCAGTTGATTCTGGTTCTGTTTGCATTCCCTAGCACAATGTCCTGGTTAATGATGTCTACTACACAACCTTCTTCTTGTAGACGTTGTTGTGCCTCCAAGTGCAGAGGTTTGTAGGACAATAGCAAATTTCCTTCAAGTGGATCACTTAAGGTTTATCAATCCGTAGGAGGCGTAGGGTGAAGATGGTCTCTCTCAAGCAACCCTGCAACCAAATAACAAAGAGTCTCTTGTGTCCCCAACACACCCAATACAATGGTAAATTGTATAGGTGCACTAGTTCGGCGAAGAGATGGTGATACAAGTACAGTATGGATAGTAGATAATAGCTTTTGTAATCTGAAAATATAAAAACAGCAAGGTAACTAATGATAAAAGTGAGCGTAAACGGTATTGCAATGCATTGAAACAAGGCCTAGGGTTCATACTTTCACTAGTGCAAGTTCCCTCAACAATGATAACATAATTGGATCACATAACTATCCCTCAATATGCAACAAAGAGTCACTCCAAAGTCACTAATAGCGGAGAACAAATGAAGAGATTATGGTAGGGTACGAAACCACCTCAAAGTTATTCTTTCCAATCAATCCGTTGGGCTATTCCTATAAGTGTCACAAATAGCCCTAGAGTTCGTACTAGAATAACACCTTAAGACACAAATCAACCAAAACCCTAATGTCACCTAGATACTCCAATGTCATCTCAAGTATCTGTGGGTATGATTATACGATATGCATCACACAATCTCAGATTCATCTATTCAACCAACACATAGAACCTCAAAGAGTGCCCCAAAGTTTCTACCGGAGAATCACGACGAAAACGTGTGCCAACCCCTATGCATAGGTTCATGGGCGGAACCCGCAAGTTGATCACCAAAACATACATCAAGTGAATCACGTGATATCCCATTATCACCACAGATACGCACGGCAAGACATACATCAAGTGTTCTCAAATCTTTAAAGACTTAATCCGATAAGATAACTTCAAAGGGGAAACTCAATCCATTACAAGAGAGTACAGGGGGAGGAGAAACATAAGATCCAACTATAATAGCAAAGCTCGCGATACATCAAGATCGTGCCAAATCAAGAACATGAGAGAGAGAGAGAGATCAAACACATAGCTACTGGTACATACCCTCAGCCCCGAGGGAGAACTACTCCCTCCTCGTCATGGAGAGCACCGGGATGATGAAGATGGCCACCGGAGAGGGATTCCCCCTCCGGCAGGGTGCCGAAACGGGTCTAGATTGGCTTTCGGTGGCTACGGAGGCTTCTGGCGGTGGAACTCCCGATCTTTTGTGCTCCCTGGTAGTTTTAGGGTATATGGAGATATATAGGCGGAAGAAGTATGTCAGGGGGGCCACGAGGGACCCACGAGGGTGGAGGGCGCGCCCTAGGGGGGTGGGCACGCCCCCTACCTCGTGGCCTCCTCGAAGTTCCTTGACGTAGACTCCAAGTCTCCCGGGTTGCTTTCCTTCCAAAAATGAGTTCCGTGAAGTTTCAGGTCAATTGGACTCCGTTTGATTTTCCTTTTCTTCGAAACCCTAAAATAGGCAAAAAAACAGAAACTGGCACTGGGCTCTGGGTTAATAGGTTAGTCCCGAAAATACTATAAAAGTGTATAATAAAGCCCATAAACATCCAAAACAGAAGATAATATAGCATGGAGCAATTAAAAATTATAGATACATTGGAGACGTATGAGCATCCCCAAGCTTAATTCCCGCTCGTCCTCGAGTAGGTAAATGATAAAAATAGAATTTTTGATGCAGAGTGCTACTTGGCATAATTTTAATGTAATTCTTCTTAATTGTGGCATGAATATTCAGATCCGAAAGATTCAAGATAAAAGTTCATATTGACATAAAAATAATAATACTTCAAGCATACTAACTAAGCAATCATGTCTTCTCAAAATAACATGGCCAAAGAAAGTTCATCCCTACAAAATCATATAGTTTAGTCATGCTCCATTTTCATCACACAAGAATGCTCTCATCATGCACAACCCCGATGACAAGCCAAGCAATTGTTTCATACTTTAGTAATCTCAAACCTATAAACTTTCACGCAATATATGAGCGCGAACCATGGACATAGCACTATGGGTGGAATAGAATATGATGATGGGGATTATGTGGAGAAGACAAAAACGAGAAAGTCTCACATCAACGAGGCTAATCAATGGGCTATGGAGATGCCCATCGATTGATGTTAATGCAAGGAGTAGGGATTGCCATGCAACAGATGCACTAGAGCTATAAATGTATGAAAGCTCAACAAAAGATATTAAGTGGGTGTGCATCCAACTTGCTTGCTCACGAAGACCTAGGGCACTTGAGGAGGCCCATTGTTGGAATATACAAGCCAAGTTCTATAATGAAAATTTCCCACTACTATATGAAAGTGACAAAACAAGAGACTCTCTATCATGAAGATCATGGTGCTACTTTGAAGCACAGGTGTGGCAAAGGATAGTAGCATTGTCCCTTCTCTCTTTTTCTCTCGTTTTCATCATTTTTTTCATTTTTTTGGGCCTTCTCTTTTTATGGCCTTTCTCTTTTTTTGGGCCTTCTATTTTTTATGGACTTTCTCTTTTTTTATTCCTCACTTGGGACAATGCTCTAGAAAATGATGATCATCACACTTCTATTTATTTACAACTCAATGATTACAACTCGATACTAGAACAAAGTATGACTCTATATGAATGCCTCCGGCGGTGTACCGGGATATGCACTGAACCAAGGGTGACATGTATGAAAGAATTATGAATGGTGGCTTTGCCACAAATACTATTTCAACTACATGATCATGCTAAGCAATATGACAATGATGAATGTGTCATGATGAACGTAATGGTGGAAAGTTGCATGGCAATATATCTCGGAATGGCTATGGAACTGCCATAATAGGTAGGTATGGTGGCTGTTTTGAGGAAGATATAAGGAGGTTTAAGTGTGAAAGAGCATATCATATCACGGGGTTTGGATGCACCGGCGAAGTTTGCGCCAACTCTCAATGTGAGAAAGGGCAATGCACGGTACTGAAGAGGCTAGCAAGGATGGAAGGGTGAGAGTGCGTATAATCCATGGACTCAACATTAGTCATAAAGAACTCACATAATTATTGCAAAAATCTACAAGTCATCAAAAACCTCGGCACTACGCGCATGCTCCTAGGGGGATAGATTGGTAGGAAAATACCATTGCTCGTCCCCGACCGCCACTCATAAGGAAGACAATCAAATAACACCTCATATTTCAAATTTGTTACACAACGTTTACCATACGTGCTACGGGACTTACAAACTTCAACACAAGTATTTCTCAAATTCACAACTACTCAACTAGCACGACTTTGATATTATTACGCCCATATCTCAAAACAATCATCAAGCATCAAACTTCTCTTAGTATTCAAAACACTCCTAAGAAAATTTTACTAATCTTGAATACCTAACATATTAGGATTTATTTAAGAAAATTACCATGCTATTTAAGACTCTCAAAATAATCTAAGTGAAGCATGAGAGATCAATAGTTTCTATAAACCAAAACCACCACTGTGCTTTAAAAAGATATAAGTGAAGCATTAGAGCAATGACAAACTACTCCGAAAGATATAAGTGAAGATCAATGAGTAGTCGAATAATTATGCAACTATGTGAAGACTCTCTAACATTTAATAATTTCAGATCTTGGTATTTTATTCAAACAGCAAGCAAAACAAAATAAAATGTCATCTAAGAATAGCAAACATCATGTGAAGAAGCAAAAACTTAGGATCAACCGATACTAACTGATAGTCGTTGAAGAAGAAAGGTGGGATGCCAACCGGGGCATCCCCAAGATTAGATGCTTGAGATTTCTTGAAATATTATCTTGGGATGCCTTGGGCATCCTCAAGCTTGAGATTTTGTGTCTCCTTAATTCCTCTCATATCACGGTCTTCCCTAAATCTCAAAAGCTTTATCCACACAAAACTAAACAAGGACTCGTGAGATAAGTTAGTATAAACCATTGCAAAAACCTTATCGTACTCTACTATAGCAAATCACTAAAATTATTATTCAACATTACATACTAAATTCCTCTTCATATTTAATAGTCCTATCCTCAAATAGAGTCATTAAAGAAGCAAACATATGCAAACAATGCAAACATAACAGCAATCTGCCTAAACAGGACAGTCTGTAAAGAGTGCAGCAAGATCCATAATTACCTAGCTCCAAAAATTATGAAAGAAAATTTCCAATGTATTAAATTTATCAGAGCTTAATATGCAAAAGGTTTCAACATTTTATCACATTCTGACTTTCCTAGGGAATTATTGCAACAGCGGTAAACTTTCTGTTTTCAAACAGCAACATGTGGACTTCTAAAATAGGCATAGTAAAGGCTATCAATGCTACTTTTATTGAAATAAAAGATGAAAAACAATGTTCTAAATAACAGCAAGCAAATCTTAACAAAATAAATTGACGCTCCAAGAAAAACACATATCATGTGGTGAATAAAAATATAGCTCCAAGTAAAGTTACCGATGAACGAAGACGAAAGAGGGGATGCCTTCCGGGGCATCCCCAAGCTTAGGCTCTTGGATATCCTTGAATATTACCTTGGGGTGCCTTGGGCATCCCCAAGCTTAGGATCTTGCCACTCCTTATTCCATAGTCCATCGAATCCTTACCCAAAACTTGAAAACTTCACAACACAAAACTTAACAGAAAACTCGTAAGCTCCGTTAGTATAAGAAAATAAATCACCACTTCAAGGTACTGTAATGAACTCATTATTTATTTATATTGGTGTTAAACATACTGTATTAAAATTTCTCTATGGTTTATAAACTATTTTACTAGCCATAGATTCATCAAAATAAGTAAACAACACAATGAAAACATAATCTGTCAAAAACAGAACAGTCTGTAGTAATATGAATCAAACGTATACTTCTGGAACTCATAAAATTCTCAAATAAATTTCTGGACCTGAGGAATTTATCTATTAACCATATGCAAAAAGAATTAACTAAATAACACTTCCCAAATAAAGATGGCAGCAATTCTCATGAGCGCTAAAGTTTCTGTTTTTTACAGCATGATCAACAAGACTTTCCCCAAGTCTTCCCAACGGTTCTACTTGGCACAAACACTAATTAAAATCTTAAAACTACATCTAAACAGAGGCTAGATGAATTATTTATTACTAAACAGGAGCAAAAATCAAGGAACAAAAATAAAGTTGGGTTGCCTCCCAACAAGCGCTTATCGTTTAACGCCCCTAGCTAAGCATGATGATTTCAATGATGCTCACATAAAAGATAAGAATTGTAACATAAAGAGAGCATCATGAAGAATATGACTAGCACATTTAAGTCTAACCCACTTCCTATGCATAGGGATTTTTTGAGCAAACAACTTGTGGGAACAATAATCAACTAGCATAGTAGGGCAAAACAGGCATAACTTCAAAACTTTAAGCACATAGGGAGGAAACTTGATATTATTGCAATCCCTACAAGCATATGTTCCTCCCTCATAATAATTTTAATTAGCAACATGAATGAATTCAACAACATAACCAGCACCTAAAGCATTCTTTTCATGATCTACAAGCATATAAAATTTACTACTCTCCACACAAGCAAAATTCTTCTCATGAATAATAGTGGGAGCAAACTCAACAAAATAACAATCATGTGATTGAAAATTAAGATCAAGATGACAAGTTTCATCATTATTCTTTAAAGCGTACGTGTCATCACAATAATCATCATAGATAGGAGGCATGCTTTCATCATAATAAATTTGCTCATCAAAACTTGGGGGAGAAAAAAATATCATCTTCATCCAACATAGCTTCCCCAAGCTTGTGGCTTTGCATATCATTAGCATCATGGATATTCAAGGAATTCATACTAACAACATTGCAATCATGCTCATCGTTAAAATATTTAGTGCCAAATATTTTATAGATTTCTTCTTCTAGCACTTGAGCACAATTATCCTTTCCATCATACTCACGAAAGATATTAAAAAGGTGAAGCGTATGAGACAAACTCAATTCCATTTTTTATAGTTTTATTTTATAAACTAAACTAGTGATAAAACAAGAAACTAAAAGGCTCAATTGCAAGATCTAAAGATATACCTTCAAGCACTCACCTCCCCGGCAACGACGCCAGAAAAGAGCTTGATGTCTACTACACAACCTTCATCTTGTAGACGTTGTTGGGCCTCCAAGTGCAGAGGTTTGTAGGACAGTAGCAAAGTTCCCTCAAGTGGATGACCTAAGGTTTATCAATCCGTAGGAGGCGTAGGGTGAAGATGGTCTCTCTCAAGAAACCCTGCAACCAAATAACAAAGAGTCTCTTGTGTCCCCAACACCCAATACAATGGTAAATTGTATAGGTGCACTAGTTCGGCGAAGAGATGGTGATACAAGTGCAATATGGATAGTAGATAATAGCTTTTGTAATCTGAAAATATAAAAACAGCAAGGTAACTAATGATAAAACTGAGCATAAACGGTATTGCAATGCGTTGAAACAAGGCCTAGGGTTCATACTTTTGCTAGTGGAAGTTCCCTCAACAATGATAACATAATTGGATCACATAACTATCCCTCAATATGCAACAAAGAGTCACTCCAAAGTCACTAATAGCGGAGAACAAACGAAGAGATTATGGTAGGGTACGAAACCACCTCAAAGTTATTCTTTCCAATCAATCCGTTGAGCTATTCCTATAAGTGTCACAAACAACCCTAGAGTTCGTACTAGAATAACACCTTAAGACACAAATCAACCAAAACCCTAATGTCACCTAGATACTCCAATGTCACCTCAAGTATCCGTGGGTATGATTATACGATATGCATCAGACAATCTCAGATTCATCTATTCAACCAACACATAGAACCTCAAAGAGTGCCCCAAAGTTTCTACCAGAGAATCACGACGAAAACGTGTGCCAACCCCTATGCATAGGTTCATGGGCGGAACCCGCAAGTTGATCACCAAAACATACATCAAGTGAATCACGTGATATCCCATTGTAACCACAGATACGCACGGCAAGACATACATCAAGTGTTCTCAAATCTTTAAAGACTCAATCCGATAAGATATCTTCAAAGGGGAAACTCAATCCATTACAAGAGAGTAGAGGGGGAGGAGAAACATAAGATCCAACTATAATAGCAAAGCTCGCGATACATCAAGATCGTGCCAAATCAAGAACACGAGAGAGAGAGAGATGAAACACATAGCTACTGGTACATACCCTCAGCCCCGAGGGAGAACTACTCCCTCCTTGTCACGGAGAGCACCGGGATGATGAAGATGGCCACCGGAGAGTGATTCCCCCTCTAGCAGGGTGCCGAAAAGGGTCTAGATTGGTTTTCGGTGGCTACGGAGGCTTCTAGCGGCCGAACTCCCGATCTTTTGTGCTCTCCGATCGTTTTAGGGTATATGGAGATATATAGGCGGAAGAAGTACGTCAGGGGGCCACGAAGAGCCCACGAGGGTGGAGGGCGTGCCCAGGGGGGTGGGCGCGCACCTACCTCATGGCCTCCTCGAAGCTTCCTTGACGTAGACTCCAAGTCTCCCGGGTTGCTTTCCTTCCAAAAATGAGTTCCGTGAAGTTCCAGGTTAATTGGACTCCGTTTGATTTTCCTTTTCTTCGAAACCCTAAAATAGGCAAAACAAACAGAAACTGGCACTGGGCTCTGGGTTAATAGGTTAGTCCCAAAAATAATATAAAAGTGTATAATAAAGCTCATAAACATCCAAAACAGAAGATAATATAGCATGGAGCAATCAAAAATTATAGATACGTTGGAGACGTATCAGTTGACCACACCTGAAGCACAGACCATTACTGGGAGTGGGAACAGGAGCTCGGGGTGGTGGAGCTAGAAGTCTTGGCTGCCTAGTTGGTGGGGGAGGCAGATGCGGTGCAGCATAGGACTGCCTTGGAGCAGGTGCAGTTGGCTGGTACATGCTATTGGGAATCCATATCCTATGCTTCTGCGAGGATGGGCCCAAAGATGAGCCCGTGTCATGGTTGCGCCCGTGAGAGCTATGGTGTTCCTGCAGACCAGTTTCGACATCGATGGCCTTGTTCACCAAGGTGGCGAAATCAGCAAAGTCGTGCACTAGAAGTGCGAGCTTGATGTCAGCTAGAAGGCCATCACGGAACTTCTCTTGTCTGTGTGCATTAGTTGCAATGTCTTCTTCAGTATAGCGGGATAAATCCGGAAACTCCCGCTGATAAGCTTCCACAGTTTTGTTGCCTTGGGTGAGGTTGCGGAACTCGCGCTTCTTCCGGTTCATGACTCCCTAGGGAATGAAGCGGGCACAAAAAGCAGCTTGGAAATCTGGCCAGGTGATGATTGTTCCAACCGGCAGAGTACACCTGTGGCTGTCCCACCATTGAGTAGCGGGTCCTTTCAGAAAGAAGGAAGCAAAGGTGACATAGCTGGCAGGGGCTACATCAGCAGACTCCATCTCATAGGTGATGCCACGGAGCCAGTCATCAGCATCTGGAGGCTGAGTTGAGCTGCGGTACACAGTTGGGTTGAGGCACATGAAATCCTGCAGAGTCACTTGGGCTGGCTGTTGGTTCGTATTGGGGCGAGGAAATTGAGCCATCATATTCCATGAACTGGCGATTCATCTCGAGCTGTTGGATCATACCAGCCATGTACTCAGGCGGAGGTGGGGCATAGCCACCACGACCACGACCACCTGGTCTAACCATCCTGCTAAAATTTAATAGGGGTATTTCAGCATTGTGAAATATGCAAAGACAAACATCATTCACGATGAAGCATGCACAATGAAAGAAGCACGATAGATACTACATAGTAGTCGGCATGTCTTACAAAAGGGATCATGCATAGAGTTCGGTACACAGAGTCCAGTACATAGGCTAAAGACATCATAGGCAGCACGCAGGCTCACGATGAACACACCTAATACTAATAAGCAAGACTACATCAGTCTCAGGAGGAACTGTGGAGGTAGGTGTAGCCTGCCAGCTGGTAGTGACCTGACGAGAAGTCCTCCACGTTAGTAGCCTGGGGTCTGCGGATACTCTGGTGCAGAACCCGACACTCAGGTGGCAGAAGAGGAGCAAGTGAGGGAGAGTATCCTCCCACATCTGGCCAGCCGACACCCTGGGGCATCACGGTCTTGGCTGGGTAGATCACAGAACGCGACAGATCACAAGATTGGACAAGGGGGTGCAACAGTGTCAGAGGACGGTAAAGGTGCTGACGGGTGATGTACAACTTGTGGCGAAGAGCTCGGTTAGCTCTATCCAGCCCATCAGCATGCATAACCAGGTTCTGATGGTAGAAGGGCTCTCGGGTGACAGTGGAGTAGGCAGCAGTGTAGTATCCCTCCGCACCAACATCGGATGCGATAGCAATGTGCCTGAAAGGGGAGGTGTCCAACTCCCGATACTCTCCACGAAGACGTGTCAGAGCAGCATAAGCAACATCGCGGACTACCATGTCGATAGTCACTCCAACACCATGAGCAGTGTGCAACACGGTAGTGGAATCATACTCCCGAGAGTAGAGGTGGACGATGGCACGGTACTGCTCCTGGTTAAAGTCCTGGTACTGCCCGTACACGGTGTACTCAGGGTGCCAGCGATAACCCAGATAGGTCATCATCTTCGCTAACACAACAGGTGATCCTGAGACACCAATGGCCATCATGTGGCGCATGACCTGCCTCATGGGTTCCATCTGAAAACAAAGATGTTTCAAAGGAGTCAAATGACACTGTGGATATTGTTCAAAATACTACTCTAAGGAATAACTAGGGCTTATCCAACTTTGGGGTGAATGTAGTCACGGGATCCTAATGTTAGAGTTAGTAAATTCGTTTAACCCGAGTAGAAGAGAGTTCAGAGTCCCAGAGTAAAGATCGAGGAGTAAAAGATCCTAATACCACCAAAATGGCGACGTGGGTCCGTAAGACACACAACCATGTTAGTAAAATGTAATGTCTAGACTCGACTTCGGCCAAGGAGTGTGGAAGGGGTATTCCTACAGGCAGTCGGCTCTGATACCAACTTGTGCCGTCGCCGATTTGACCGTACACTAATCATACACGCAAATGTGTATGACCAAGATCAGGGATTCACCGGAAGATATCACAACACAACTCTATACACAAATAAAATAATACAAGCTATATATTACAAGCCAGGGGCCTCGAAGGCTCGAATACATATGCTCGAAGACACAAGAGTCAACGGAAGCAATAATATCTGAGTACAGACATAAGTTAAACAAGTCTGCCTTAAGAAGGCTATCACAAAAGTAGCAACGATCGAAAAGGCAAGGCCTCCTGCCTGGGACCTCCTAACTACTCCTCGAAGTCGAACTCCATGTAGAATCATCCTCGGGATCCTCTGGCTCCTGGACTCCATCGTCTGGTCGCAACAATCGGGTACCAAAAGGGGAAAAAAGGGGAGCAAAGCAACCGCGAGTACTCATCCAAAGTACTTGCAAGCAAGGAGCTACACTACATATGCATTGGTATCAAATGAAAGGGGTAGTGTATGTGGACTGAACCGCAGAATGCCAGAATAAGAGGGGGATAGCTAGTCCTATCGAAGACTACACTTCTGGCAACCTCCATCTGGCAGCAGAAGAAGAGAGTAGATGCTAAGTTAATGAAGTATCATCGCATAGCATAATCCTACCCGGTGATCCTCCCCTCGTCGCCCTGTTAGAGAGCGATCACCGGGTTGTATCTGGCACTTGGAAGGGTGTGTTTTATTAAGTATCCGGTTCTAGTTTTTTTTGATAATACAATTCCGGGTCATCCTTTTACCAAGGGACACGACTATTCAAATAGATAAACTTCCCTGCAGGGGTGCACCACATTTCCCAACACGCTCGATCCCCTTTGGTCAGACACACTTTCCTAGGTCATGCCCGGCCTCGGAAGAACAACACGTCGCAGCCCTACCTAGGCACAACAGAGAGGTCAGCACGGCAGTCTAAATCCTATGGCGCAGGGGTCCAGGTCCATCGCATTGCACACCTGCACGTTGTGAGGGCGGCCGGAAACAGACCTAGCCTCCCTAATACAAGAGCAGACGTTCCAGTCCAATCCGGTGCGCGCCACTCAGTCGCTGATGTCACGAAGGCTTCGGTTGATACCATGACATCGAGTGCCCATAACTATCCCCGCGTAGTTGGTTAGTGCGTATAGGACAATGGCCAGACTCAGATCAAATACCAAGATCTCGCTAAGCGTGTTAATTGAATTAACCACGGACGCCGACCAGGGCTAGGCCCACCTCTCTCCTAGGTGGTTTCCACCTACCCTGTCGCTCCGCCACAAAGGTTCACTCAGAGGGCCGTCAGGACAAACGTCCTTTCGGACCCAATCCGTGAATCACTCGCGGGTACCCTACGAGCCGACCCGACTTTAGTCACCACAAGTATCATATATTATGTATATAAGTATATACCCGTGATCGCCTCCCAAGTGATCACGGCCCGATAGTATAGCATGGCAGACAGACAAGAATGTAGGGCCACTAATGGAATACTAGCATCCTACACTAAGCATTTAGGATTGCAGGTAAGGTAACAATAGTAGTAGCAACGACATGCTATGCATCGGAATAGGATTAACGGAAAGCAGTAACATGCTACACTACTCTAATGCAAGCAGTAGAGAGAAGGAATGGGCTTTATCTGGTGATCAGGAGGGGGGGCTTGCCTAGTTGCTCTGGCAAGTAGGGGTCGTCAACAACGTTGTCGGTCGGGGCACCAGCAGCGGCGTGAGTCTCGTAGTCTACCAGAGAGAAGAGGGGGAAGAAACAATGAATACAATGCTTACAGATGCATGACATGACAAATAACGGTGCTAGGTGTGCCCTAACGCAGTAGGAGGTGATACCGGTGAAGGAGGGAAACATCCGGGAAAATATCCCTGGTGTTTCGCATTTTCGGACAAATGAATCGGAGGGAGAAAGTTGTGTGTTTGATATGGTAGGGATGTGTGGCGGACAAACGGGCTGCATAACCGGATTCATCTCGTCGTTCTGAGCAACTTTCATGTACAAAGTTTTTCCATCCGAGCTATGGTTTTTTTATATTAATTTTAAAAGATTTATATCATTTTTAGGATTTATTTAATCATTTTAATTCAACATTATCCAGAATAGTGTTTGCTGACATCATCATGACGTCAGCAGTCAATAGGGTGTTGACCGGTCAAACTGACATGTGGGTCCCACATGTCATTGACTGTTTAGTCTAATTAGGGTTTAACTAATCTAATTATTGATTAGTTAATTAACACTAGTTAATTAGGTTAATTAAACATTAATTAATTAACCTAATTTAATTAATTAATTAATTAATTATTTGATATATTTTATTATTATTTATTTATTTATTAAAATCTTTTTTATAAATCATTTTGGGGGTGGGGCCCAACTGTCATAGGCCCTGGGGCCTTAACGGGCGCGGGCTACCGGTTAGTGGGCGGTGGGCGCCCGTGCGGGCGCTGCGGCGAGTGGGCGAAGGGACGGGCGCGCGGCCTGGCCGCGGTGGCGCGCTGGTGCAGGCGCAACAGAGAGGCAGGCGGAGGAGCAGCAGCACGGGGACCGGGCGCGGTGAGAGCAACGATGTGCGCAGGCGCGCGAGCAGGGGGTCGCGGTGGCCGGCGGGGATGTTGAGCTGGCGCGGCGGGGGGAGCAGTGCAGCAGCAGCAGGTCGCCGGTGAGCGTGGTGTAGGGGCGCTGGCGGCACTGGCGCAGTAGCGATGCGGGGCAGAGACGCGGGCGATTCGGCTAGGGAACGAGGCCAATGCGGTCGTGTCACATCCCTAGCTGCTGGTAGTGCTCTAGGCTATCTTCATGTTTGCATCATGTTTAAATTTTGCCTAAATTTGAAATGGGGATGTTCAAAACCCTAGCATTAAATCAACTCAACTAGGGTGAATTAAAATCTTTTCAATAAACCCAAAAGGTTCCTAAGAAAAGTTCATGATTTCTGGTTAAGGTGGAAACCTCTGCCAAAAATGATGATTATATTCTTAGGTCATTTTTGGATTTTTGAATTAAATCATATTGTATTTGACTTTGGGCATTTAAATACTATAAATAATTTAAATGCTCAAATAAATGTTGGAAATTGATAAGGGTCACTGAAATAATTCAGAAAGTACCCATAATTGTTTCCAGGAGTTTATAAAATGATTTGATATTTTAAAACAAATCCTAAAACAAATTGCAGAAATAGAAAAATATAAAACAGAATAGAAATAAAAGAGAGGAGAGAAACATTACCTGCAGCCCACCTGGGCCACTTACCTGCTTACCAGAGCCGGCCCAGTTCCCCCAGCCGGCCCAGCCCACCTCCTCCTCCTTTGTCCTCTTCCTCCTCTGCCAGGAGGACGAGCAGAGGCGAGGCGTGGCGCTCGCCGACGCTGCCCCGGCCACCTCCTGCTTCCCCCCCCTAGCCACCTCCTGCTTCCTCCCTGGCCTCCCCGGACGACGCCACGCACCCCCTGCACCGCTCCCCTCTCCCCGTGCCCCTCTTCCCCCCCTGTTCGCCTCTCCCTCTCGCTCACCGAATGCGCCCGACTCCACCGACGAGCACCACCGCACCCACCGTCTCCCC
>NC_041388.1:424261934-424351279 GCF_002162155.2 Triticum dicoccoides | reverse complement strand
CCCCCCTGTTCGCCTCTCCCTCTCGCTCACCGAATGCGCCCGCCGCCACCGACGAGCACCACCGCACCCACCGTCTCCCCCTCGACCCCTCGCTGTGCTTGCGAGCTCCGCCTCGACCCTCTCCTTCCTCCCCACCGACCCACGGCCCCTCCGGAAGCCCTACAACGCCGTCACCATCGCCGTTCCGTCGCCGGCCACCGAAGCTCCCCTCCGTCGATTCGTCGGCTCCGGTGCCTCCCCGAGCTCCCCGAGGCCACCGTTGCAACCCCTGTGAGCTACTCTTCCATTTCCCCTCCTCCTCGCGCTCGTTCCCGTACCCTAGCCGCCTTTCCACCGGAGCCGCGAGCTCGGCTCCGCCGGCGATGTCGCCGCCGTCGTTGCAGGTCACCAAACTCGCGTCCGAGTACGACCTCGAGCTCGTGGATCTCCCAGGAGCCCGCCCAGCCTCTCAACTCGCTCGCTCGCTAAGCGTAGCCCCGTGCCCGCGCTGGCCTGAACTCCGGTCGCCGCCGCGGACCCCGTTCCGGTGAGCTCGAGCCACCTCAGCCCCTGCCGTTTGCACAAATGGATGCGGACGACTCCCAGCTACGCGTAGCTGCCCTCCGCCGGCCATTTGGTCGCCGGAGGAGGAATTCCGACCCCCTCCGCCGTCTCGGGCTTCACCGGCGACGAGCCGCCGGCGTGTTAGCCTCGGCTGACCAGGGGTTTGACCTCCCCTAGGTCCATGACAGGTGGGCCCGGCCCCTGCTAACTTTGGTTAAGTTAATAACTACTTTTAGTTAAGCCACTGACCCACTGACAGTAGGCCCCACCCCTGGTCAAACCCCAGTCAGCGCTGGGTTTGACCGGGATTAACTCCTGTGACACTGACATATGGGGCCCACAGGTCAGATTTGACCTGGACAACGCCGTTGACTTGCTGACGTCACTGTGAAGTCATGCTGACGCAGTAATTCTTTTCTGGATTTATTATTATTCAGAAATTTCAGAAAATGCCCTAAACTTCAATAAATCATAGAAAATTAACCGTAACTCCAAATTTAATAAATTATATATGAAAAATTATCAGAAAAATTCAAGGAATCCATCTGTACCATTTTCATGCATGTTAGAACAACTTATAGGTGCTGTTTAGCACAAATCAATTAAATGGCATTTGAATAATCACATATGGAGTTTAAATTTGAATCTTGTATTCAAACCAACTTCATTTAATCTGCTGCTAGTTGCATTAGCTCAAAACACATTCATTTTGCCATGTCATGATCATGCATCATATTGTGCATTGCATTGATTGTGTTCCCTTCTGTGTTGCCGGTATTTGTCCCCTCTCGATAGACATGATACCGATGATGTGATCGTTGACACTGATGAAGACTCAATGTTATCTTCAGAAGTGCCAGGCAAGCAAAACCCCCTTGTTCATTCCGATACAATCCTACTCTCTCGCTCCTGCTCTCTTTTACTGCATTAGGACAACAACGATTCATCTGTTACTTGCTGCGGTAGCTGAACCCCTTTATCCTTTGCATGACCTGTCATTTCACAGTAAATAGATGAAACCCACTAGTATGAGTAGGAATTGTTTGAGCCCTGTTGTGCCTACTCATTCATGCTTGTTTGTCATGCCTGCTACTGCTTAGAGTTGAGTCAGGTCTGATTCATCGGGGATGAATCAGAGGCGTGTGAACATGTCCTACTGTGTGTGAGCTAAGTGTGTGAACACGATTTGGTAAAGGTAGCGGTGAGAGGCCATGTAGGAGTACATGGTGGGTTGTCTCATTGCAGCCGTCCTCAGGAACTGAGTTCTGTGTTTGTGATCCATGATTCAGCTACTACCATACATTGGGCCCTGAAATATGACCCCGCTCGACTTCTTATTCACCCTAGTCCTCTGTCCAGGAGTTGCAAGTAGTTTCTGGTGTTTGTAGCTTACTGGAGGCCGTGGACAGCGCTGACCGTAGGGGTGGGCTGTGATGCGGTAGGTACGTGGCACGGTGTACCGGATGCCCGTTTGGTATCTCGGGAACCCTGTTCACATCGTTTGGGGCTGTGAGCGAAACTCCGGCCGGATCTCCTCATGGATGGAACCCGAATAGGCGATAAACCTAGACTAGAGACTTGAGTGTTTAGGTAGGTCGTGGTCTACACCCACGTCGGCTTTTGCTTGAAGTCTGCCGAGCACATGTCGTGTGCAGACGCTAAGTGGTGGAAACATGTATGAAGAAGTACACCCCTGCAGGGTTAACATCAACTATTCGAATAGCCGTGTCCGCAGAAAAGGACTTCTGGGTTGCTTATATCAGTTCATAGACAAGTGAAAGTGGATACTCTAAAATACGCAAGATAAGCGTGAGTGCTATGGATGGCGTTCTCGTAGGGAGACGGGGGCGGATCCATAGTGGTGTATTGATATGGTGAATATGTGGACTCGTGTGCGCCACCTCAAAAGAGTTACTTGCAGTCGTAGTTTAGGATAGCCACCGAGTCAAAGCTGGCTTGCTGCAGTTAAACCCCACCATCCCCTTGTTGAAAATGATGCATATGTAGATAGTTCTGATGTAAGTCTTGCTGGGTACATTTGTACTCACGTTTGCCTATTTTATGTTTTTGCAGAGAGACTTCAGTCTCACTAGTAATTCCGCGTGGTCTTCGACGTTTAGCTTGATACCTCAGCTACGATCTTGTGCCCTCGGCAGGATCTGATAGATAGTCAGGCTTCTCAGCCTTTTCATTTATAGATGTCTGTACTCAGACATGATAGCTTCCGCTTGTGCTTTGACTTGTATGCTCTGATTGTTGGGTCATGAGACCCATGTTTGTAATGTCTCGCTCCTCGGAGCCTATTGAATAAACTACTTGAGTCGTAGAGTCATTTTGTGATGCCATGTTGTATTGCACATATCGAGCATATTGTGTGTATGTTATTGAAATGCTTGGTATGTGTGGGATCTGACTATCTAGTTGTTATCTTTAGTAGCCTCTCTTACCGGGAAATGTCTCCTAGTGTTTCCACCGAGCCATGGTAGCTTGCTACTGCTCCGGAACACTTAGGCTGGCCGGCATGTGTCCTTCTTCGTTCCTGTGTCTGTCCCTTCGGGGAAATGTCACGCGATGAATACCGGAGTCCTGTTAGCCCGCTACAGCCCGGTTCACCGGAGTCCTGCTAGCCCAGTGCTACAGCCTGGATTCACTCGCTGATGACCGACACGTTCGATGCTGGGTCATGGATGCCTGTCCCTGTAAGTCTGTGCCGCTTTGGGTTTACGACTAGCCATGTCAGCCCGGGCTCCTTACCATATGGATGCTAGCGACACTGTCATATACGTGTGCCAAAAGGCGCAAACGGTCCCGGGCAAAGGTAAGGCGACACCCGTGGGAATACCGTGCGTGAGGCCGCAAAGTGATATGAGGTGTTACATGCTAGATCGATGTGGCATTGAGTCGGGGTCCTGACAGGTCGAGAGCTGCAGGGGTGCGACGGCGTGCCCGGCGCGGTGTTGCGCGTGCGTGCTGTGGACGGCGCTAGTGACAGAGGGAAGGGAAAGAGCTCACGACGATGCGTAGGGTCAGGGGTAGCGGGGCGTGTGGAGGACGACGGGGACGACGACGATGTAGGGGGGCAGTCCGGCGAGGAAGGTGGGCTCTGGTGACGGCGGAGCGGTCCTTGGGCGGCGGTGGGCGCGGTCGATCTGGGCGGCGTCGGGCTCGGGCCCCTCCCCGATCCAGATGGGATCGAGAGGAGAGGGGGAGGGGGAGAGGCAAGCGAGTGGGGGAGTGGGGGTGTCGGTGGGATAGGGTTTGCCGGGGTGGGGTTATGGAGTGAGGGGGGCGGCCCGTTGGGCCTTTTGCCTAGTTGGGCTAGTGGCGTGCTGGGCCGGAGCCCAGTGGGGGGTGCTTTCTTTTTTTCTTTTGTTTTGATTTTGTTTAATCTTTTTCCTTTTATTTATTTTCTTTTCTATTTTAATTCAATTTAAAATATTTAGGCCTTTTCTAAAAATGAGTTTTCTCCACAATAATTACTAGTGCAATATTTGGCACTAACCGAACAGTTTGGTTTTAACGTTTGAAAACTTTTGTTGTTTGCCATATTTTGAATTTGAACTTTGAACCGGTTTTGAACTAGCGAGAGATTAGCAACAGTGACGGAGGTGGCGTGGCATCATTAGCAGAGTTTTACTGTCGCTTAATTATCCGGGCGTTACACATAAGCCATATCGGAAGATTCGCTTGACCGCCACATAGTGGCTTTCCTTAGGTGCGGTTTGAAACCATGCACAAATTCCCACACTCAACATGATATCTGGTCTAGATGCATAAAGGTAAAGCAAGGAGCCGATCATGGAGCAATATACCTTTTGATCCATGTGACGCCCCCGATTCAATCGTACACTAATCATGCACGCAAATGTGTACGATCAAGATCAGGGACTCACGGGAAGATATCACAACACAACTCTACGAATAAAATAAGTCATACAAGCATCATAATACAAGCCAGGGGCCTCGAGGGCTCGAATACAAGTGCTCGATCATAGACGAGTCAGCGGAAGCAACAATATCTGAGTACAGACATAAGTTAAACAAGTTTGCCTTAAGAAGGCTAGCACAAACTGGGATACAGATCGAAAGAGGCGCAGGCCTCCTGCCTGGGATCCTCCAAACTACTCCTGGTCGTCATCAGCGGGCAGCACGTAGTAGTAGGCACCTCCAGTGTAGTAGGGGTCGTCGACGACGGTGGCGTCTGGCTCCTGGACTCCAACATCTGGTTGCGACAACCAGAAAGAAAGGAAAGGGAAAAAAGGGGGGAGAAAGCAACCGTGAGTACTCATCCAAAGTACTCGCAAGCAAGGAACTACACTACATATGCATGGGTATATGTGTAAGGAGGCCATATCAGTGGACTGAACTGCAGAATGCCAGAATAAGAGGGGGATAGCTAATCCTGTCGAAGACTACGCTTCTGGCAGCCTCCGTCTTGCAGCACGTAGAAGAGAGTAGATTGAAGTCCCCCAAGTAGCATCTCCAAGTAGCATCTCCAGTAGCATCGCAGTAGCATAATCCTACCCGGCGATCCTCCCCTCGTCGCCCTGTGGAAAAGCGATCACCGGGTTGTCTGTGGAACTTGGAAGGGTGTGTTTTATTAAGTATCCGGTTCTAGTTGTCATAAGGTCAAGGTACAACTCCAAGTCGTCCTGTTACCGAAGATCACGGCTATTCGAATAGATTAACTTCCCTGCAGAGGTGCACCACATAACCCAACACGCTTGATCCCATTTGGCCGGACACACTTTCCTGGGTCATGCCCGGCCTCGGAAGATCAACACGTCGCAGCCCCACCTAGGCAAAACAGAGAGGCCAACACGCCGGTCTAAACCTAAGCGCGCAGGGGTCTGGGCCCATCGCCCTGAGCACACCTGCACGTTGCGTGGGCGGCCGAAAGCAGACCTAGCCTAGTGGCGTTCCAGTCCAATTCGGCGCGCGCCGCTCCGTCGCTGACGTCTGAAGTGCTTCGGCTGATACCACGACGCCGGGATACCCATAACTACTCCCACGTAGATGGTTAGTGCGTATAGGCTCGTAGCCGACTCAGATCAAATACCAAGATCTCGTTAAGCGTGTTAAGTATCCGCGAACGCCGAACAGGGCCAGGCCCACCTCTCTCCTAGGTGGTCTCAACCTGCCCTGTCGCTCCGCCACAAGTAACAGTCGGGGGCCGTCGGGAACCCAGGCCCACCTCTACCGGGGTGGAGCCACCTGTCCTTTCAACCCCCAACTCCGAACAGTATCACAGGTAATGTAACAGTGTAAAGTATATAGTATATGCCCGTGATCACCTCCCGAAGTGATCACAGCCCAGTAGTATAGCATGGCAGACGGACAAGAGTGTAGGGCCACTGATGGAACACTAGCATCCTATACTAAGCATTTAGGATTGCGGGTAAGGTATCAATGACTGTAGCAGCAATGACAGGCTATGCATCAGAATAGGATTAACGGAAAGCAGTAACATGCTACACTACTCTAATGCAAGCAGTATAGAGGAGAATAGGCGATATCTGGTGATCAAGGGGGGGGGGCTTGCCTGGTTGCTCTGGCAAGAAGGAGGGGTCGTCAACTCCGTAGTCGAACTGGGCAGCAGCAGCGTCGGTCTCGTAGTCTACCGGAGAGAAGAGGGGGGAGAAACAATGAATACAATGCAAACAAATGCATATCGATGCATGACATGACAAGTAACGATGCTAGGTGTGCCCAACCGCGGTAGTAGGTGATACCGACGAAGGGGGGAAACATCCGGGAAAGTATTCCCCGGGTTTCGCGTTTTCGGACAGATGAACCGGAGGGGGAAAGTTGCGTGTTTGGTATGTTAGAGGTGTGTGGTGGACGAACGGGCTGCGTATCCGGGTTCGTCTCGTCGTTTTGAGCAACTTTCATGTACAAAGTTTTTTCATCGAAGTTATGATTAATTTTCTATGATTTTCCAATGTTTTAAGTATTTTCTAAAATTTCTGGATTTATTATATTTAGTTTAATCCGAATTGACCAAGTCAATTTGACTAGTCAAAAGGGCGTGTGTGGCCCACATGTCATAGACTATTTTCCTAAACAAATAAATAAACCTAACTTATCTAAATGAGGACCCACATGTCATCTACTACTAAAGTAACTTAGCACTAATAAAACTAGCTAAAGGGCAAAAATAATCCTAAAACTAATCCATCTAATTAAATTAGACCTAAACTAATTTTGGGGCAGCCCCACACACATGGCACATCGGCCACACACACACGCACAAACACAGTGCACGTAGCTAGGAGTTACTTCTGTTTCCTTTTAACAAAACAAGGCATTTTGCGATTTTGATAGGATTTAATCCAGGCATCGAAAGGATTTGGTCCAGTGGAATAAAATGGAGTTTGTCAAGTATACTCTCTGCCCAAATTATTTTTATCCACATAAGAACTTGTTTTGTGGATGATTATTGGCTGTCAAAGGGCTACTCAATGTGAGTTTGCCGAAGCTAGGTGCAGCTACAGTAACTGAATGTTACTGTAGCTAGCAGTCAGTAGGAGCGGCAGTAAAAGGTAGATAGCAGCAGCGCCAGTAGCAGTTTCAGTAAGCAGAAGCAGCAGCGGCAGTAGCGCAACACCGAGTGGCGCGGGCGGGGCGATGCGGCTTCAGCAGCAGGAGCGGGCCACGGTAGCGGGCGGCTACGGGCGTGTGGGTGACTAAGGTGGCCGCGGCCAAGCGCAGGCACGCACACGGGTGTGCACAGCCGAGGCGAGGCCAGGAGGGCGCGGGGTGAAGGGGAAAGGGCCATGGCAAGCGACATGGGAGCACAGGCTCCGGCCATGGCAGCCACGAACAAGCACGGGGACGGCCGCATATGAATGGATTGAAGTGAAAACGGGGGAAATCGGGGGAGGGCCTCACAGCGGGGTGCTTGGCGTGCTCGTTGTAGTCGTAGAGGACCGGAGGCGAGCGGATCGACGACAGCGTTGCAGCGGCTGAAGGTAGAAGAAGATGAGGATGGTGAGCTTTCAGTGCAGGCGTCATTGGAGGAGCTTCCCGGCTCCGTTCCGCGGCGAAGGAGAGCGAGGGCGAGGCGGCCGGAGTCTCTCGACACAGAGAGGCGGCGAGGGGTGACCGATGGCCACGCCGGCCGTGATGACGGAGCGACGACGGTAGCGGTCAGGTGTGAGGCGGATCTGGGGATTGTGAGGGAGGGGATTAGGGTTTCTGGGGTGTGGGGTGGCCTATAGGCCAGGGGGCGGCCGGCTGGGCCATGGCCCAGTTGGGCCAAGGGGTCCAGTGGGGGGGAGGGGTTCTCTTTTGTTTTAGTTTAGTTTTCTGTTAGTTTGTTTTTCTATTTTATTTCTTTTCTTCTTTTCTATTTTATTAAATTTCGGTGTTTATGAAAAACCCAAAGTTGCACCTAAAATATTTTTAATACTTATGCCACTACCGCAATTAACTTGGCACCTAATATAAAATCATTTTTAATTGTTTATTATTTTATAATTATTTAACTAATTGTTTTTGCTATTATTTTATTCATTTTGAGTATTTACATATTTTATACAAGTGTGGTTTCTCCATCATAATTACCTACGCATTATTTGGCACAACCAGCACATTTTAGTTTTATTATTTGAAAACTTTTGTTGTTTGCCTATATTTTAAATTTGAATTTAAATCGTTTTGAACTAACACGAGTTTACCAACAGTAACCTAGGTGACGTGGCATCATTAGCGCAGGGTTACTGTAGCTTGATTACCCGGGCGTCACAATTCTCCTCCACTACAAGAAATCTCGTCCCGAGATTTAAGCGGTGGAGTAAGGGGGGGGGGAGGTGCCGGTAGCGAAAAACCTAACGAGTCTTCTCGGTCTTGGCTGCCATTTCGAAGAGGTTGATCCCTTTCGTTGATGTCTTCATTTCTCTGCTTCAAGTCACCATGATCAAGTCGTCATCCTTTCTTCAGGATCTCCAGCGTCCTACGAACGCGGCCAGGGGGAATTACTCCGGAAGAACGCATCTCCACAAAGCTGGGTATCAGACGGTGAACTCAATGGGAAATACACGAGGTACCCCACGAGTTGTATTTCAGTGAATCCGTTGAGTGCAATATATGATGGTACCAAAGTTTCTAATGGGTAGGCAATCATTCGATGCCTAGTCAGAAGCTGGAATGGGGGCTTGAACAACGAGAATAACATGGTGTTAGATTCCAGGATGAATAATGGTATAGAATTTAGCTCGCCAATCACATACGAAGCCAGGTGCAAAGGATACATTCGAATCCGGGTTGTAAAGAAGAGTCAGGTTTCGATCCAGTGGACCTGTGGTTTATGGGCCCACCATATGGGTTGAAAGTAGGAAGGGTGGTGACATCTCACACAGCCGCGACAGGGAGGCATGTCAGTGAATAGCTTGTCAGCTATGCCGGCAACAATGTCGGTACCAAGGACGGGGAACGAAGAGAGCCATTTTCCTACTTGTTGAACGAGGCAAAACAATTGGCAAAGTTCTCGACCATTGGTGGTTGCCGGAATGTCATCAATCAAAAGTATCAGGGTCTTTCTGACAGAATTGTACACTGAGGTGTTTACAAAAGCAGGAGAATATTACTGCTTAGATCATACAGATCACAAGAAAGGTTAAACAAAACAATGGAAAGGAAAATGTGTTAAAACGCATTTCAGGGGTATATCCTTCCCAAGGACAAGCAGAGCATGATATCCATGACGGGATATCATGTAGAAAACTCTTTATGTAGGGGAGAGAATTTCATGACATTACCCATACAAAGGTGTTTGGATAATTGATAAGGAAAATTTAGCATTGTGCTTCAAATGTTCTGGTTGAAAATCGGATTACCACAGACATGCTTTAGGATAGCATTGACATGTTCTTCAAGCAAAAGTTCAAACTCTGGATACACGAAGGATTCATCAGGAACAACTTATAGAATAAGTCTTACCATTTCCTCATGGAAGAATAGATAACCTTGCTAAAAAGGAACAACTATAACAATAGGTCCTCCGGTCAGGGGTGCTAGGCATGACATCACCTTACCGGGTCTTATGAAGACTAGCGTTATAACTCTTGTAAATATGTTCCAACCATCATATCTGATGGAGATTCAGATATGATTGGGGTCAGGATACCTCAGGCTCAGGATGCCTGAGAAGAAAGGTGCAACACAAATTGACGGGATGTCACTGTAAGATTCTCGGAAAATGAACTATGAAGTGATTTCCGTTAACAAGTGTTCATCATTAACCCAAGGAGAGGTCAAGGAGGTGGCTGATGAACTCAATGACAATTCATCGAGATTCCCAAAAGATGGATTTCCACAATTAAGTGAACAAGGAGATAACATTGGTCAGATCAAATGATATAAGGAAGTATGCTCGAGGAAAACATACACAATTAAACATTGGTTGAAAGGTGCGCCCGAAATATGGGTTGGGTTGCACGACCAATGTCAGAATGGTGATTCAATAGTCAATAGCCTAAGAATGAACTTTCGACCATTAACTTCAAAAAAATAGGGTTGCTAGAAGGAAAGAATCCAAACAACACCGTTCACTTGTTGGAATTAACACGAGGACCAATAAAGAATGGTGATGGTGAGAAGTATTTCTATGCCAAGAATTCTCAAGAGGTGGAACAAATCTCAGAACATTCTTGACATAAAGGATGGTAATACTCCAAGGTAAAGAAGAACAATTGCTGGATAGCAAGGAACTCAAGGTATAACACCAAACATGAACAAGCTTGTGTTGGTGGGAAGGCAATAAAGTGGTCGACGATAATACAATTCATCGAGGGCAAGGATGTTATTTCTCATCATGAATTCAATTGATATCCTGGATGAGCTCAGAATGTTGATGATCACGACACCTTTGTCGCGAGAGTTCATGAAGATGTAATCGATCGGTAACGACATCAAGTCAAGTAATGATGAAGTGAAAGGTTATTGGAACCAAGGGTACGACACAAACTCGAAACCAAGCTTGTTGTTGAAGGCGAAATGATATGACGATGAGGATCGACATAAGGTTAGTTCATCGTCGAAAATTGGTGCTCCGAGAATAAGGACCAGGTAGCACAGTTAGAATCGTCACGACAATGATATAGCCAAACAGGCTAGGAATGGCGTGATCGGGTACAAACTCGTACTTATAGAAGCTTACTGAAGAGTTGTTGAACCGAAGAGCGGACTCGGTTCAGTTATCGGTGTCTTTGAGTGTTCAATAACTCAGAGCCCGCGAAAAATTGGAATCAGTGGGAAGGTAGCACTTGATGAAGAACTCATAAGGAGTTATGCAGTTCCATGATAATCTCGAGATACCAGGGGGGTAATACTCGACACAAGATCAAAGTAAAGGTGGGACTGGTGTATTGATCCATAGAAGACAATTGTTTTAACTTGTCCGAGAAATGAGATCAAAGAAGAACAATCATGGTCGGAACCACGGTTGCAAAAGGCCAGATCCTAGATATAAATGAACTTATACAAAAGGAATAATTTGTTTAAAAGAAGCTTTAATGATAAGATCTACATCGTGTCCATGGGCATGAACACAAGTTCAAGGTCGACTCCCACTTCTCCAATGCATAACCTTTCATTCACTTCTCACGTTCGATGAAGTTGCAGTGTTGAAATTTTATCTGGTGAAGCACCAGAAGAGTATGACTCGTGAAAACTTTCGGGTTCACACGGTTTAGAGAAGGCATATGTTCAACCCACAGGGGCTTCTTAGAAACGTATACCACAAGTTTCAAGAGTAAATAACACAAGCTCGAAAGTAGAGCAAGGTTGAGAAAGTAGATGATACAATTACCAAGGGCATTATGTATCCAAGGGAAGGCTCACAAGGTTATTGAATATGAAGGATGCTGACGGATAAAATCCAACAATGGGCCTGATGGTCCACAGGGGATCTGACGTGAGCATCGGTACTCAACTAGAGGAAGAAGAGTGTAAGGAGATCAAATTATAGAAACAACTGACTAACTCAATTGTCAAATGCAAAGGAATTATGATTTCCAATTCAAGGTATCAGAAGCAATGCTCTGATTAGGGATGGATAAGTTGAATAGCCTTAGGGTACAATCAACGACAATTGGATTGGTCGAGAACCAATTCCAGTTAAAAGAATGGAAGCTCAGCCAGAAAGGTAATTTATAAGGATCAATGATGATTGCGTGTATTCGCAACATATTGAGTCAACAGACTCAAAATGATAATGACAAGGAATGCCTATAAGATTTCTATACTTACGGGATTAATCATAATGAAAGCAAACAAGAAATTCCAGAGAAATAGGTTGCTGAGGATTTTCGGAATATCGGGTGGTATTTCGAAGACTTTTGTGTAACACATGAACAACTGGGGGATGAGCGGAATACTCGATAAGTGCAAGAATTTATTTGAAGGGGGTATTCATGTGGCAAAGAACTGCTAGGCAGTAGGCACAAAGTATTCTCGGAACAATAGAGAAAACTTTGGGGTATATTGTAATAACAAGATCAATGGGGGATGATCATATGAATGGCAAGTGTAAGTAATTATCCATACGGATTTATCGGTGGTCAGGAATAGCAAAAGTGATGGGCACAAAGTCTCGAGAGAACATCAGAGAGTATCTTCCGAATCTTCTGATGTAGCAGGCGATCCTCTGCAGTAAGGGGCTCTCCGGGTGGATGTGATCACGAGATCCTAATCTTAGAGTTAGCAAATTCATTTAACCCGAATAGTAAAGAGATCAGAGTCCCAGAGTATAGGTCGAGGAGTAAAAGATCCTACTACCACCCGATGGCGACGTGGGCCCATGGGCCACACAGCCATGTTAGTAAAAGTTTTTCAACCACTAGACTCGACTTCGGCCAAGGAGTGTGGAAGGGGGATTCCTACAGGCAGTCGGCTCTGATACCAACTTGTGACGCCCCCGATTCAATCGTACACTAATCATGCACGCAAATGTGTATGATCAAGATCAGGGACTCACGGGAAGATATCACAACACAACTCTACGAATAAAATAAGTCATACAAGCATCATAATACAAGCCAGGGGCCTCGAGGGCTCGAATACAAGTGCTCGATCATAGACGAGTCAGCGGAAGCAACAATATCTGAGTACAGACATAAGTTAAACAAGTTTGCCTTAAGAAGGCTAGCACAAACTGGGATACAGATCGAAAGAGGCGCAGGCCTCCTGCCTGGGATCCTCCAAACTACTCCTGGTTGTCATCAGCGGGCAGCACGTAGTAGTAGGCACCTCCAGTGTAGTAGGGGTCGTCGACGACGGTGGCGTCTGGCTCCTGGACTCCAACATCTGGTTGCGACAACCAGAAAGAAAGGAAAGGGAAAAAAAGGGGGGAGAAAGCAACCGTGAGTACTCATCCAAAGTACTCGCAAGCAAGGAACTACACTACATATGCATGGGTATATGTGTAAGGAGGCCATATCAGTGGACTGAACTGCAGAATGCCAGAATAAGAGGGGGATAGCTAATCCTGTCGAAGACTACGCTTCTGGCAGCCTCCGTCTTGCAGCACGTAGAAGAGAGTAGATTGAAGTCCCCCAAGTAGCATCTCCAAGTAGCATCTCCAAGTAGCATCTCCAGTAGCATCGCAGTAGCATAATCCTACCCGGCGATCCTCCCCTCGTCGCCCTGTGGAAAAGCGATCACCGGGTTGTCTGTGGAACTTGGAAGGGTGTGTTTTATTAAGTATCCGGTTCTAGTTGTCATAAGGTCAAGGTACAACTCCAAGTCGTCCTGTTACCGAAGATCACGGCTATTCGAATAGATTAACTTCCCTGCAGGGGTGCACCACATAACCCAACACGCTTGATCCCATTTGGCCGGACACACTTTCCTGGGTCATGCCCGGCCTCGGAAGATCAACACGTCGCAGCCCCACCTAGGCAAAACAGAGAGGCCAACACGCCGGTCTAAACCTAAGCGCGCACGGGTCTGGGCCCATCGCCCTGAGCACACCTACACGTTGTGTGGGCGGCCAAAAGCAGACCTAGCCTAGTGGCGTTCCAGTCCAATTCGGCGCGCGCCGCTCCGTCGCTGACGTCTGAAGTGCTTCGGCTGATACCACGACGCCGGGATACCCATAACTACTCCCACGTAGATGGTTAGTGCGTATAGGCTCGTAGCCGACTCAGATCAAATACCAAGATCTCGTTAAGCGTGTTAAGTATCCGCGAACGCCGAACAGGGCCAGGCCCACCTCTCTCCTAGGTGGTCTCAACCTGCCCTGTCGCTCCGCCACAAGTAACAGTCGGGGGCCGTCGGGAACCCAGGCCCACCTCTACCGGGGTGGAGCCACCTGTCCTTTCAACCCCCAACTCCGAACAGTATCACAGGTAATGTAACAGTGTAAAGTATATAGTATATGCCCGTGATCACCTCCCGAAGTGATCACAGCCCAGTAGTATAGCATGGCAGACGGACAAGAGTGTAGGGCCACTGATGGAACACTAGCATCCTATACTAAGCATTTAGGATTGCGGGTAAGGTATCAATGACTGTAGCAGCAATGACAGGCTATGCATCAGAATAGGATTAACGGAAAGCAGTAACATGCTACACTACTCTAATGCAAGCAGTATAGAGGAGAATAGGCGATATCTGGTGATCAAGGGGGGGGGGGCTTGCCTGGTTGCTCTGGCAAGAAGGAGGGGTCGTCAACTCCGTAGTCGAACTGGGCAGCAGCAGCGTCGGTCTCGTAGTCTACCGAAGAGAAGAGGAGGGAGAAACAATGAATACAATGCAAACAAATGCATATCGATGCATGACATGACAAGTAACGATGCTAGGTGTGCCCAATCGCGGTAGTAGGTGATACCGACGAAGGGGGGAAACATCCGGGAAAGTATTCCCCGGGTTTCGCGTTTTCGGACAGATGAACCGGAGGGGGAAAGTTGCGTGTTTGGTATGTTAGAGGTGTGTGGTGGACGAACGGGCTGCGTATCCGGGTTCGTCTCGTCGTTTTGAGCAACTTTCATGTACAAAGTTTTTTCATCGAAGTTATGATTAATTTTCTATGATTTTCCAATGTTTTAAGTATTTTCTAAAATTTCTGGATTTATTATATTTAGTTTAATCCGAATTGACCAAGTCAATTTGACTAGTCAAAAGGGCGTGTGTGGCCCACATGTCATAGACTATTTTCCTAAACAAATAAATAAACCTAACTTATCTAAATGAGGACCCACATGTCATCTACTACTAAAGTAACTTAGCACTAATAAAACTAGCTAAAGGGCAAAAATAATCCTAAAACTAATCCATCTAATTAAATTAGACCTAAACTAATTTTGGGGCAGCCCCACACACATGGCACATCGGCCACACACACACGCACAAACACAGTGCACGTAGCTAGGAGTTACTTCTGTTTCCTTTTAACAAAACAAGGCATTTTGCGATTTTGATAGGATTTAATCCAGGCATCGAAAGGATTTGGTCCAGTGGAATAAAATGGAGTTTGTCAAGTATACTCTCTGCCCAAATTATTTTTATCCACATAAGAACTTGTTTTGTGGATGATTATTGGCTGTCAAAGGGGCTACTCAATGTGAGTTTGCCGAAGCTAGGTGCAGCTACAGTAACTGAATGTTACTGTAGCTAGCAGTCAGTAGGAGCGGCAGTAAAAGGTAGATAGCAGCAGCGCCAGTAGCAGTTTCAGTAAGAAGAAGCAGCAGCGGCAGTAGCGCAACACCGAGGGGCGCGGGCGGGGCGATGCAGCTTCAGCAGTAGAGCGGGCCACGGTAGCGGGCGGCTACGGGCGTGTGGGCGACTAAGGTGGCCGCAGCCAAGCGCAGGCACGCACACGGGTGTGCACAGCCGAGGCGAGGCCAGGAGGGTGCAGGGTGAAGGGGAAAGGGCCATGGCAAGCGACATGGGAGCACAGGCTCCGGCCATGGCAGCCACGAACGAGCACGGGGACGGCCGCATATGAATGGATTGAAGTGAAAACGGGGGAAATCGGGGGAGGGCCTCACAGCGGGGTGCTTGGCGTGCTCGTTGTAGTCGGAGAGGACCGGAGGCGAGCGGATCGACGACAGCGTTGCAGTGGCCGAAGGTAGAAGAAGATGAGGATGGTGAGCTTTCAGTGCAGGCGTCATTGGAGGAGCTTCCCGGCTCCGTTCCGCGGCGAAGGAGAGCGAGGGCGAGGCGGCCGGAGTCTCTCGACACAGAGAGGCGGCGAGGGGTGACCGATGGCCACGCCGGCCGTGATGACGGAGCGACGACGGTAGCGGTCAGGTGCGAGGCGGATCTGGGGATTGTGAGGGAGGGGATTAGGGTTTCTGGGGTGTGGGGTGGCCTATAGGCCAGGGGGCGGCCGGCTGGGCCATGGCCCAGTTGGGCCAAGGGGTCCAGTGGGGGGGAGGGGTTCTCTTTTGTTTTAGTTTAGTTTTCTGTTAGTTTGTTTTTCTATTTTATTTCTTTTCTTCTTTTCTGTTTTATTAAATTTCGGTGTTTATGAAAAACCCAAAGTTGCACCTAAAATATTTTTAATACTTATGCCACTACCGCAATTAACTTGGCACCTAATATAAAATCATTTTTAATTGTTTATTATTTTATAATTATTTAACTAATTGTTTTTGCTATTATTTTATTCATTTTGAGTATTTACATATTTTATACAAGTGTGGTTTCTCCATCATAATTACCTACGCATTATTTGGCACAACCAGCACATTTTAGTTTTATTATTTGAAAACTTTTGTTGTTTGCCTATATTTTAAATTTGAATTTAAATCGTTTTGAACTAACACGAGTTTACCAACAGTAACCTAGGTGACGTGGCATCATTAGCGCAGGGTTACTGTAGCTTGATTACCCGGGCGTCACAATCCACCACTTTACCATTGGGATCTATGTCAAGTTGTCATTTGACGGGCATTGGAGTGGAAGCCGGCTTGACATCACTTAGCTTGAATCTCTTGAGCATGTCTTGATTATATTTGGCTTGGTTGATGAAGGTTCCTTCTCTTCTTTGCTTGATTTCGAACCCGATAAAGAACTTTAACTCTCCCATCATGGACATCTTGAACTTCGAGGTCACGAGAGCGGCAAATTCCTCATTGAAAGCTTTATTAGGGGAACCAAAGATAATATCATCAACATATAGTTGGCATACAAACAACTCCCCTTTGACCTTCTTAGTAAAAAGAGTGGGGTCGATATTCCCAATTTCAAACCCACGATCTTGCAACAACTCGGTAAGGTGCTCATACCACAGACGTGAGGCTTTTTAAGGCCATATAGTGCCTTATCGAGTTGGTACACATAATCGGGGAAATAGGGATCCTCGAACCCCGGGGGTTGTTTGACATACACCAACTCATTAATAGGACCATCAAGAAAAGCACTCTTCACATCCATTTGTTGCAACTTGAAGTTATGATGAGAGGCACAAGCAATCAACAAATGAATAGATTCAAGGCGAGCAACAGGAGCAAAGGTTTCATCGTAGTCAATACCCTCGACTTGGGAGTAGCCTTGTGCTACCAACCAAGCCTTGTTGTGAACAATAATTCCATGAGCATCTTGCTTGTTCTTGAATATCCACTTGATTCCAATGACATTATGGTTCCCCGTTGGCCTTGGCACTAATCTCCACACCTTTTTGTGCTCGAAGTTGTTGAGTTCTTCATGCATGGCATTAAGCCAATCCGGATCCTCGAGTGCCTCATAGACCTTTTGGGGTTCAACACAAGAAACAAAAGCATGATGTTCACAATAGTTTGCTAATTGTCTACAAGTGCTTACCCCCTCTCTTAAGCTTCCAAGCACATTTGTCATGAGATGATCTTTGGTAGTGAGCTTGGATGCAATCTTGGCGGCACGACGCTCCAATTCCTCCTCAGGAGAGATTTGAGGAGCGGTAACTTGATCATCTTGAGCGACGTCTTGAGCTTGTTCTTGATCTTGAGCTTTATCTTGATCCTGAACTTGCTCGGTGCTGAGAACTTGACCTTGGGAATCACTTCATCGATCACCACCAACTTGAGGTTGATCTTGCCCTTGATCTTGTTCATTTGGTCGAGGGCCTTCACTTTGTTCTTCGGAAGCGTGTGGGTCTTGGGTTGGTGATGGTTCCACTTGAGTGGAACATTGTCCTTCTCCTTCGGCCACAAGGGGTTCCTCAATGGGTAGGATATGACCAACACCCATTGTTCTTATGGCTTGGGGAGGAATTTCATCACCTACATCACAAGTACCACTTTGCTTCTATAAAAAAAGTACCACTTTGCTCCACTTGGGAGCCGTTATTCTCATCAAACTCCATGTTACACGTCTCCTCGATAAGTTCCGTGGACTTATTGAGGACACGGTAAGCATGATAGTTTGTAACATGACCAACAAATATGCTCCAGGGGCCTCAAATTTAGACAACCGAACACCTTGCTTGAGAATGAAACACTTACACCCAAACACGGAAGTACTTGAGATTGGGATTGTTGCCTGTGAGTATCTCATATGGAGTCTTGTTCAAGCCTTTGTGGAGGTAGGGCCGATTGGATGCATGACACGCGGTGTTGATGGCTTCGGCCCAAAAGTTGTATGGAAACTTGATATCCGCCATCATGGTCCTTGCCGCATCCATCAACATCCGGTTCTTCCTCTCCGCTACACCATTTTGTTGAGGGTTGTAAGGTGCGGAATATTGATGCTTGATCCCCTCATCACTAAGAAACTCATCCAAGGTGTAGTTCTTGAACTCGGTGCCGTTGTCACTTCTTATCGTCAAGATCTTTGCATTATGTTGGCGTTGAGCTTCATTTGCAAAGTCGACGATGTTTTGTTGGGTCTCACTCTTCCTCTTGAAGAAATATACCCAAGTGTATCTTGAATAATCATCCAAAATCACCAAGCAAATACTTTCTACCCCCAAGACTATCAAAGGATGGAGGTCTGAAGAGATCCAAGTGAAGGAGCTCCAAGGGCCTCTTCGAGTAGATGATAGTAGTGGGAGGGTGAGCCTTCTCATGTAGCTTTCCTTCGATACAAGCACTACAAGCACGATCTTTGAAAAAACTAACATTTGTTAGTCCACCGACATGGTCCCCCTTGAGAAGACTTTGCAAAGATCTCATATTGACATGGGTTAAACGGTGATGCCAAAGCCATCCCACGTCAACTTTAGCCATTAGGCCTGTCGCGGTCTTAGTGGGTCGCTCTGAAAAGTTAATCACATAAAGATTGTTCTCGACATGCCCAACAAAGGGTACTTTAAGAGTCTTGCTCCACAAGAAGGCCATGGTATCAATATCAAAGAAAGTGGCAAAGCCCATGAGTGCAAGTTGACGAACGGAAAGTAAATTGTATGCAAGGGACTCAACAAGCATGACTTTCTCGATCGTGAGATCATGAGAAATGACAATCTTGCCAAGACTCAATACCTTAGAAGACGAGGCATCACCCCACTCGACATTGGTGGGCATAGATGAAATCTTGTGCATGTCCACCACCAAGTCCTTGCTTCCAGTCATATGATTTGTGGCTCCACTATCCAGCAACCATGATCCCCCACCGGAAGCAAACACCTACAAGAGATCATTGCTTGCTTTTAGGTACCCATTTTGTAATGGGTCCTTTGATGTTAGTAACAAGGGTCTTAGGAACCCAAATAGACCATTCAATGTACTCATAAGGAGAACCAACAAATTTAGCATAAACATGCCCATCACTAGCACGACATAACACATAAGAAGGGTTAAAGTCGTTGGCTTTGTTGGAAGGTGTGGCATTGCCCTTCTTGTCACCACTACCCTTCTCATTGTTCTTCTTCTCCTTAGAAACACTCTCTCCCTCCTTCACAAAAGTTTGCTTGAGAGGAGGAGGTCATTTGGCCTTGTCATTCTTCTTCTTGTTCTTAGACTTGGGTGCAAACCCAATTCCGTCCTTGGCCACAACTTCCTTTTGATTGCTCAAAAGGTCGTCGAGGTTCATCTCACTTTGTATGCAAGACATACGGCCTTTCTCAAGTTGCTCCTTAAACTTAGCATTCTCCTCCAGAAGATGCACATGCTCACAACACGGGTTAGTAGCATTTGCATTATCAATTAAAACCATATGGGGAAATGTGGCTTTCTCCTTGGTTAGCTTCACTTGGAGTTGATCATGAGACTCTTTGAGGCTAGAATGAGTACCCTTCAAGGCCTTGTGATCCTTATCAAGTATATCAAACTCCTCCTTGAGTCTAGCAATATCAACCCCAAGTTTGGCCTTCTCAGACTTGAGCACATGAGATACAACAAGAGCATGGTCAAGATCTTTCTTTAATTTATCATGATCGTCGTTGTGTGACTCCTCAAGAGACAAATGATGACCACACTCTTCCTCAAGCGCATTAGAGAGATCTGATATCTCATCAGCATAGTCACGACCATGCCCCTCCATCTTAGAGATGGTTTTTCGTGAGCCTCGATCATGTCATTGGCTTCACCAAGTTGTTCCAAGAGAGCAACAAAGCGCTTCTTGGATTTACCCTTGAGTTTACTCATAAAAGACTCAAATTAATTTTCCTCCTCATTAGACTCCTCACTTTCATCAATGCAATCCGTCAAAGAAGGGTTAGTAATGATGGTGGTTTTGATGTTGGGGGTTACCTTGTTAGTTGCTTTAGCCATGAGGCACTTGGCGGTGATGTTGTCGTTGGGCGAATTAAAGAGGGACACCCGTGGAGTTGATGCAATGGCAACGGAGGCCATGGTAGCCATCTCACCGTCATCATCATCATCATCATCATCATCCTCATTGTACTCTTGTTGTGCCACCAACCCCTTGGGAGGAGTCTTCTTGGTGAAGTTGTTCTTGTTGGGGAAGGACTTGGCCTTGTCTTTTCGGATAATCTTGCCACCATTGTCTTCCCTCTTCTCATATGGGTAATCCGCAACAAAGTGGCTCACATTGCCACAATTAGAGCATGTCCTCACACGTTGCTTGCCCTTGGCACCACTTGAGTTGTTCTTGTTGAAGTTGGGCCTTGAGTTCTTCTTGCTTCAAAATTGCCTTGAAGCAAGAGCCATGTGCTCATGATAAGCATATTTTGTATCTTCGGGGTTACTATCCTCTTCTTCCTCTTCATCCTCTTCTTCCACACTAGCCTTGGCCTTCAAAGCGAGGCTGGGCTTCTTTGCACGTTGAGAATGTAACACTGCATTGTCGGCGGTCTTGTCCAAGATCCTCATTGCCACAAACTCATGCAACACTTCACTTGAGGACAAGGTGTGGAAGTCCGGCCTTTGATGGATGATGGAGTACATGGCCTTATGGTAAGGCATCATGGCTTTGAGAAACTTGCGCTTGATCCAATTGTCATCTGTATCCTTGCTCCCATGATCTCGGAGTTAGACCTCGAGAGTGGTTAATCTCCGGTAACACTCACGAGGTTCTTCATCTTCATTCATTGCAAACTCGTCGGCTTCATCTTGAACCACTTCATAGTTGGAGCATTGAATGCTTGCGCTTCCCTTGTAAATGGAAACAACATGTTGCCATGCTTCCTTGGCCACGATGAAAGGTCGGAGATGCGCAATATCTTCAGGAGGGATGGCCTCTTGGAGAATGCAAAGAGCGGACTCGTTGAATTGATGATCCACGACTTCTCTAGGAGTGAAGTTGCTTGGATCATGCGGGTAGAAACCTTGCTCAATAATTCTCCAAATGTTAGTAGAACTATGATTTAAATGATGTTTAAAGCGATAGACCCAAGAGGCAAAATCCTCATTTTTCACAAGCTTAGGAGGAGGACCAACATGGTTCAAATGAGTGGAGGGAACCGGTCCTCCATAAGTAAGGGGTGGTTCAACATGGGCAAAGTGTTGGAAATATGCCCTAGAGGCAATAATAAATTGATTATTATTATACCTTGTTCATGATAATCATTTATTATCCATGCTATAATTGTATTGATAGGAAACTCAGATACATGTGTGGATACATAGACAACACCATGTCCCTAGTAAGCCTCTAGTTGACTAGCTCCTTGATCAATAGATGGTTACGGTTTCCTGACCATGGACATTGGGTCATTGATAACGGGATCACATCATTGGGAGAATGATGTGATGGACAAGACCCAATCCTAAGCCTAGCACAAGATCATGTAGTTCGTATGCTAAAGATTTTCTAATGTCAAGTATCATTTCCTTAGACCATGAGATTGTGCAACTCCCGGATACCGTAGGAGTGCTTTGGGTGTGCCAAACGTCACAAGTAACTGGGTGGCTATAAAGGTACATTACAGGTATCTCCGAAAGTGTCTGTTGGGTTGGCACGAATCGAGACTGGGATTTGTCACTCCGTGTAAACGGAGAGGTATCTCTAGGCCCACTCGGTAGGACATCATCATAATGTGCACAATGTGATCAAGGAGTTGATCACGGGATGATGTGTTACGAAACGAGTAAAGAGACTTGCCGGTAACGAGATTGAACAAGGTATCGGGATACCGACGATCGAATCTCGGGCAAGTGTCGTACCGATAGACAAAGGGAATTGTATACGGGATTGATTAAGTCCTTGACATTGTGGTTCATCCGATGAGATCATCGTGGAACATGTGGGAGCCAACATGGGTATCCATATCCCGCTATTGGTTATTGACCGGAGAGTCATCTCGGTCATGTCTGCATGTCTGCCGAACCCGTAGGGTCTACACACTTAAGGTTCGGTGACGCTAGGGTTATAGAGATATTAGTATGAGGTAACCCGAAAGTTGTTCGGAGTCCCGGATGAAATCCGGACGTCACGAGGAGTTCCGGAATGGTCCGGAGGTAAAGAATTATATATATGAGGTGCTATTTCGGCCATTGGGACAAGTTTCGGGGTCACCGATATTGTACCGGGACCACCGGAAGGGTCCCGGGGTCCACCGGGTGGGGCCACCTGCCTCGGGGGGGCCACATGGGCTGTAGGGGTGTGCTCCTTGGCCTACATGGGCCAAGGGCACCAGCCCCAAGAGGCCCATGCGCCAAGAGAGAGCAAGAAAGGAAGAGTCCTAAAGGGGGAAGGCACCTCCTAGGTGCCTTGGGGGGGATGGACTCCTCCCTTGGCCGCACCCTTCCTTGGAGGAAGGGCCAAGGCTGCGCCCCCCCTCTCCCTTGGCCCTATATATAGTGGGGAAGGGAGGGCAGCAACACCTAAGCCCTGGCGCCTCCCTCTCCCTCCCATGACACATCTCCCTCCTCCCGCAGCGCTTGGCGAAGCCCTGTTGGAATCCCGCTACTTCCACCACCACGCCGTCGTGCTGCTGGATCTCCATAAACCTCTCCTCCCCCTTGCTGGATCAAGAAGGAGGAGATGTCGCTGCTCCGTACGTGTGCTGAACGCGGAGGTGCCGTCCGTTCGGCGCTAGGATCATCGGTGATTTGGATCACGACGAGTACGACCATCAACCCCGTTCTCTTGAACGCTTCTGTGCGTGATCTACAAGGGTATGTAGATCCACTCCTCCCTCGTTGCTAGATGACTCCATAGATTGATCTTGGTGATACGTAGAAAATTTTGAATTATTGCTACGTTACCCAACAGTGGCATCATGAGCTAGGTCTATGCGTAGTTTCTATGCATGAGTAGAACACAAAGTAGTTGTGGGCGTTGATTTTGGTCAATATGCTTACCGTTACTAGTCCAATCTTGATTCGGCGGCATTGTGGGATGAAGCGGCCCGGACCGACCTTACACGTACTCTTACGTGAGACTGGTTCCACCGATTGACATGCACTAGTTGCGTAAGGTGGCTAGCGGGTGTCTGTCTCTCCCACTTTAGTCGGATCGGATTCGATGAAAAGGGTCCTTATGAAGGGTATATAGCAATTGGCATATCACGTTGTGGTTTTTGTGTAGGTAAGAAACGTTCTTGCTAGAAACCCATAGCAGCCATGTAAAACATGCAAACAACAATTAGAGGACGTCTAACTTGTTTTTGCAGGGTATACTATGTGATGTGATATGGCCAAAAGGATGTGATGAATGATATATGTGATGTATGAGATTGATCATGTTCTTGTAATAGGAATCACGACTTGCTTGTCGATGAGTATGACAACCGGCAGGAGCCATAGGAGTTGTCTTAATTTATTTATGACCTGCGTGTCAACATAAACGTCATGTAATTACTTTACTTTATTGCTAACCGTTAGCTGTAGAAGTAGAAGAAATAGTTGGCGAGACAACTTCATGAAGACACGATGATGGATATCATGATGATGGAGATCATGGTGTCATGCCGGTGACGATGATGATCATGGATCCCCGAAGATGGAGATCAAAAGGAGCAATATGATATTGGCCATATCATGTCACTATTTGATTGCATATGATGTTTATCATGTTTATACATCTTATTTGCTTAGAACGACGGTAGTAAATAAGATGATCCCTCATTAAAATTTCAAGAAAGTGTTCCCACTAACTGTGCACCGTTGCGAAAGTTCGTCGTTTCAAAGCACCACGTGATGATCGGGTGTGATAGATTCTTACGTTCGAATACAACGGGTGTTGACGAGCCTAGCATGTACAGACATGGCCTCGGAACACATGCAAAACACTTAGGTTGACTTGACGAGCCTAGCATGTACAGACATGGCCTCGGAACACAAGAGACCGAAAGGTCGAGCATGAGTCGTATGGTAGATACGATCAACATGAAGATGTTCACCGATGTTGACTAGTCCGTCTCACGTGATGATCGGACACGGCCTAGTTGACTCGGATCATGTAATCACTTATATGACTAGAGGGATGTCTATCTGAGTGGGAGTTCATAAGATGAACGTAATTATCTTGAACATAGTCAAAAGGTCTTCGCAAATTATGTCGTAGCTCGCGCTTCAGTTCTACTGTTTAGTTATGTTCCTAGAGAAATTTAGTTGAAAGTTGATAGTAGCAATTATGTGGACTAGGTTCGTAAACTGAGGATTGTCCTTATTGCTTCATAGAAGGCTTATGTCCTTAATGCACCGCTCAGTGTGCTGAACCTCGAACGTCGTCTGTGGATGTTGCGAACATCTGACATACACATTTTGATAACTACGTGATAGTTCAGTTAAACAGTTTAGAATTGAGGCACCGAAGACGGTTTTGAAACGTCGCGAAACATATGAGATGCTTCGAGGGCTGAAATTGGGATTTCAGGCTCGTGCCCACGTCAAGAGGTATAAGACCTCCGACGATTTTCTTAGCCTGCAAACTAAGGGAGAAAAAACTCAATTGTTGAGCTTGTGCTCAGATTGTCTGAGTACAACAATCATTTGAATCGAGTGGGAGTTGATCTTCCAGATGAGAAAGTGATGTTTCTCCGAAGTCATTACCACCAAGCTGCTAGAGCTTCGTGATGAACTATAATATATCAGGGACATATATGATGATCCTTGAGATATTCGCGATGTTTGACACCACAAAAGTAGAAATCAAGAAGGAGCATCAATTGTTGATGGTTGGTGAAACCACTAGTTTCAAGAAGGGCAAGGGCAAGAAGGGACACTTCATGTAATGGCAAATCAGCTGCTGTTCTAGTGAAGAAACCCAAGGTTGAACCCAAACCCGAGACTAAGTGCTTCTGTAATAAGGGGAACAGCCACTGGAGCAGAATTACCCTAGATACTTGGTAGATGAGAAGGCTGGCAAGGTCGATAGGAGTATATTGGATATACATTATGTTAATGTGTACTTTACTAGTACTCCTAGTAGCACCAGGGTATTAGATACCGGTTTGGTTGCTAAGTGTTAGTAACTCGAAATAAAAGCTACGGAATAAACGGAGACTAGCCAAAAGGTGAGATGACGATATGTGTTGGAAGTATTTCCATGGTTGATCAAATATCGTACGCTCCCTCTACCATCAAGATTGGTGTTTGCGTTGAGCATAGACATGATTGGATTATGTCTATCGCAGTATGGTTATTCATTTAAGGAGAGAGTAATGGTTACTCTGTTTATTTGAATAATACCTTCAATGGTCTTACACCTAAAATGAATGGTTTATTGAATCTCGATCGTAGTGATACACATGTTCATGCCAAAAGATAGTAATGATAGTACCACCTACTTGTGGCACTGCCACGTAAGTCATATCGGTATAAAACGCATGAAGAAGCTCCATGTTGATGGATCTTTGGGCTCACTCGTTTTTAAAAGTTTGAGGCATGCGAACCATGTCTATTGGTGTATATGCATGAAGAAACTCCATGCAAATGGACCGTTTGGACTCACTAGATTTTGAATCACTTGAGACATGCAAATCATACCACATGGGCAAGATGACTGAAAGCCTCGTTTTCAGTAAAATGGAACTAGAAAGCAACTTGTTGGAAGTAATACGTTTTGATGTGTGCAGTCCAATGAGGGCTGAGGCATGTAGTGGATATCGTTATGTTCTTACTTCACAGATGATTTGAGTAGATGTTGAGTATATTTACTTGATGAATCATGAGTCTGAATTATTGAAAGGTTCAAGTAATTTCAGGGTGAAGTTGAAAGATCGTCGTGACAAGAGGATAAGATATCTATGATATGATCATAGAGATGAATATCTGAATTACGAGTTTGGCATAGAATTAAGACATTGTGGAAATTGTTTCACAACTAATACAGCCTGGAACACCATAGTGTGATGGCGTGTCCGAACATCATAACTGCACCCTATTGGATATGATGCATACCATGATGTCTCTTATCGAATTACCACGATAGTTTATGGGTTAGGCATTAGAGACAACCACATTCACTTTAAATAAGGCACCACGTAATTCCGATGATATGACACCGTATGAACTATGGTTTAGAGAAACCTAAGTTGTCATTTCTTAAAAGTTTGGGGCTGCGACGCTTATGTGAAAAAAGTTTCAGGCTGATAAGCTCGAACCCAAAGCGGATAAATGCATCTTCATAGGACACCCAAAACAGCTGGGTATACCTCCTGTCTCAGATTCGAAAGCAATACGAGATTGTTTCTAGAATCGGGTCCTTTCTCGAGGAAAAGTTTCTCTCGAAAGAATTGAGTGGGAGGATAGTGGAGACTTGATGAGGTTATTGAACCATCTCTTCAACTAGCGTGTGGCAGGGCACAGGGAGTTGTTCCTGTGGCACCTACACCAATTGAAGTGGAAGCTTATGATAGTGATCATGAAACTTCAGATCAAGTCACTACCAAACCTCGTGGGATGACAAGGATGCGTACTACTTCAGAGTGGTACGTAATCCTGTCTTGGAAGTCATGTTGCTAGACAACAATGAACCTGCGAGCTATGGAGAAGCGATGGTGGGCCTGGATTCCAAAATGGCTCGAAGCCATATAATCCGAGAGAGGATCCATATATGAAAACAAAGTGTAGACTTTGGGAGAACTACTTGATGGTCGTAAGGCTGTTAGGTACATATGGATTTTAAAAGGAAGACGAACAATGATGGTAGGTATCACCATTAAGAAAGCTCGACTTGTCATTAAGATGTTTTCCGACAAGTTCAAGGAGTTGACTACGATGAGACTTTCTCACTCGTAGCGATGCTAAGAGTCTGTTGGAATTATATTAGCGATTACTGCATTATTTATGAAATCTTGCAGATAGGATGTCAAAACATTGTTTCCTCGACGATTTTCTTGAGGAAAGGTTGTATGTGATACAACCGGAAGGTTTTGTCAATCCTGAAAGATGCTAATAAGTATGCAATGCTCCAGCAATCCTTCTAAGGACTGGAGTAAGCATCTCGGAGTTGGAATGTATGCTTTGATAAGATGATCAAAGTTTTGGGTGTATACAAAGTTTATGAGAAACTTGTATTTCCAAAGAAGTGAGTGAGAGCACTATAGAATTTCTGATAAATATATGTTGACATATTGTTGATCAGAAATGACGTAGAATTTCTGGAAAGCATATAGGGTTATTTGGAAAGTATTTTTCAATGGAAAGCCTGGATTAAGCTACTTGAACATTGAGCATCAAGATCTATAAGGTTAGATCAAAATTCTTAATGGTACTTTCAAATGAGCACATACCTTGACATGATCTTGAAGGTGTTCAAGATGGACCAGTCAAAAAAGGAGTTCTTGCCTGAGTTGTAAGGTATGAAGTTAAGACTTAAAGCTCGACCACGGCAGAAGAAAGAGGAAGGACGAAGGTCGTCCCCTATGCTTTTGTCATAGGCTCTATATGGTATGCCATGCTGAGTACCGCACCTGATGTGTGCCTTGCCACATATCTGGCAAGAGAGTACAAAGGTAATCTAGGAGTAGATCACCAGATAACGGTCTAAATTATCCTTAGAGGAATAAGGATATGTTTCTCGGTTATGAAGGTGATAAAGAGTTCGACATAAAGAGTTACGTCGATGCAAGCTTAACACCTATCCGGATAGCTCTGAGTAGAGATACCGGATACGTATAATGGAGCAACAATTTAGAATAGCTCCAAGTAGAACAGTTATTTGAAATGGCTCCAAATATAGCGTAGTAGCTGCATCTACAAGATGACACAGAGATTTGCGAAGTACATACGGATCTGAAAGATTCAGACCCATTGATTAAAACCTCTCTCACAAGCAACATGATCAAACCCAGAACTCATTGAGTGTTAATCACATAGTGATGTGAACTAGATTGTGAACTCTAGTAAACTCTTTGGATGTTGGTCACATGGCGATATGACCTGTGAATGTTAATCACATGGCGATGTGAACTAGATTATTGACTCTAGTGCAAGTGGGAGACTGTTGGAAATATGCCCTAGAGGCAATAATAAATTGATTATTATTATATTTCCTTGTTCATGATAATCGTTTATTATCCATGCTATAATTGTATTGATAGGAAACTCAGATACATGTGTGGATACATAGACAACACCATGTCCCTAGTAAGCCTCTAGTTGACTAGCTCGTTGATCAATAGATGGTTACGGTTTCCTGACCATGGACATTGGATGTCATTGATAACGGGATCACATCATTGGGAGAATGATGTGATGGACAAGACCCAATCCTAAGCCTAGCACAAGATCATGTAGTTCGTATGCTAAAGCTTTTCTAATGTCAAGTATCATTTCCTTAGACCATGAGATTGTGCAACTCCCGGATACCGTAGGAGTGCTTTGGGTGTGCCAAACATCACAACGTAACTGGGTGGCTATAAAGGTACATTACAGGTATCTCCGAAAGTGTCTGTTGGGTTGGCACGAATCGAGACTGGGATTTGTCACTCTGTGTAAACGGAGAGGTATCTCTGGGCCCACTCGGTAGGACATCATCATAATGTGCACAATGTGATCAAGGAGTTGATCACGGGATGATGTGTTACGAAACGAGTAAAGAGACTTGCCGGTAACGAGATTGAACAAGGTATCGGGATACCGACAATCGAATCTCGGGCAAGTGTCGTACCGATAGACAAAGGGAATTGTATACGGGATTGATTAAGTCCTTGACATCGTGGTTCATCCGATGAGATCATCGTGGAACACATGGGAGCCAACATGGGTATCCATATCCCGCTGTTGGTTATTGACCGGAGAGTCATCTCGGTCATGTCTGCATGTCTCCCGAACCCGTAGGGTCTACACACTTAAGGTTCGGTGACGCTAGGGTTATAGAGATATTAGTATGCGGTAACCCGAAAGTTGTTCTGAGTCCCGGATGAAATCCCGGATGTCACGAGGAGTTCCGGAATGGTCCGGAGGTAAAGAATTATATATAGGAAGTGCTATTTCGGCCATTGGGACAAGTTTCGGGGTCACCGGTATTGTACCGGGACCACCGGAAGGGTCCCGGGGGTCCACCGGGTGGGGCCACCTGCCTCGGGGGGCCACATGGGCTGTAGGGGTGTGCTCCTTGGCCTACATGGGCCAAGGGCACCAGCCCCAAGAGGCCCATGCACCAAGAGAGAGCAAGAAAGGAGGAGTCCTAAAGGGGGAAGGCACCTCCTAGGTGCCTTGGGGGGATGGACTCCTCCCTTGGCCGCACCCTTCCTTGGAGGAAGGGCCAAGGCTACGCCCCCCCCCCCTCTCCCTTGGCCCTATATATAGTGGGGAAGGGAGGGCAGCAACACCTAATCCCTGGCGCCCCCTCTCCCTCCCATGACACATCTCCCTCCTCCCGCAGCGCTTGGCGAAGCCCTGTTGGAATCCCGCTACTTCCGCCACCACGCCGTCGTGCTGCTGGATCTCCATCAACCTCTCCTCCCCCCTTGCTGGATCAAGAAGGAGGAGACGTCGCTGCTCCGTACGTGTGTTGAACGCGAAGGTGTCGTCCGTTCGGTGCTAGGATCATCGGTGATTTGGATCACGACGAGTACGACTCCATCAACCCCGTTCTCTTGAACGCTTCCGTGCGCGATCTACAAGGGTATGTAGATCCACTCCTCCCTCGTTGCTAGATGACTCCATAGATTGATCTTGGTGATACGTAGAAAATTTTGAATAATTGCTACGTGACCCAACACAAAGATCCCGTTTCCGCTTCTACCACTATACAGAGGAACTTTATCACTAGTAGGTTCCCCCTTGTCGGAGTTAGCATCCGTCACCTTGTTAGTGGGATCGACCACTTCCAACGGTGCGGTGGATAATTTAAGACCATCAAGAAAGTTCTTAAGCATGCCTTTGACCTCGGCCGTCATGGAGGTTTTCAATGTGTCCAAGGGCACATTTAACTCCTCACGAGAGACTGAGGTTCCCCCATCAGCCGTAGATGAGGACGGAATCACACAGAGATACCAATTAAAAGGATCGATATAGTTGACTAGAGGGGGGTGCCTAGGCAACTAACAATTTTTAGCTTTTCTTTACCAATTTAAACTTTGCATCAAAGTAGGTTGTCTAGATATGCAACTAGATGAGCAACCTATATGATGCAACAACAACAAGCACACACACACAAGCAAGGGATACAACACAATAAGCTTGCACAAGTAAAGGTAAGAGATAACCAAGAGTGGAATCCATGGAGACGAGGATGCACTACTGCGGGATGCTGCTAACGCGACACTACGATCAGAGACCCTTCGAGAAACTGTGTGCGATGCAATAATCGCAAATGGTGGTGTATGAAAACCGTCAAAAAAGGTGCAAATCATTTGCGATGGAGGATGCATCAGACACGGTTCATATTTTAGTTGCGTGTGCAATGAAGGGCATACTGTTGATCTATATGAACTATTTCCGATGAGATAGAACAACATAAATGGGCAGCCAGATCAAGGTGTGTGCGGTATATGGCATACAGTTCACTCCGATGAACCATTTGCGATGATTGAGGTGAACCCAAACGACTCGACGTAAAAAGATGTTTGTGATACCGTGCAAACAGGTCGGTAATCAGAATTGTGTGCGGTCATTATAGACAGCCCATACGGTCTTTTTTTGTGAATTGTGTGCTCGTCAGGGCACACAGTTCAACAAACCAACCTGTGTGCGATAATGTAGAAGATCTCTGTCGAATACATATTACTAACTATCTGCGATGAGATTGACAGGATAAACAAAGATATATACTGTCTACTTAATTTAGTCCTTCTTCTTGTTGTTGTTGTTGTTGGATGGCCCCGCGGCATCATCTTCGCAAGGACGCTTCTTGCCGCTGACCGTGGGATTTTCATCGCCGCCGTCCTCGTCATCGTCATTGATGTCGTCGTCCTCCTCCTCCTCGTTCGACCATTCCTCCTCCTCATCATTGTTGTCCTCTTCTTCATCCTCCGATGGCTCCACATCCGTCTGGTTGTCGTCTAACAACTCTAGAGGCGGCGTCCCTGATACGTCTCCATCGTATCTACTTTTCAAAACACTTTTGCCCTTATTTTGGACTCTAACTTGCATGACTTTAATGGAACTAACCCGGACTGACGCTGTTTTCAGCAGAATTGCCATGGTGTTATTTTTGTGCATAAATAAAAGTTCTTGGAATGACATGAAAATCAACGGAGAATATTTTTGGAATATATAAAAAATATTGGCGAAAGAATCAAGGCCAGGGGGTCCACACCCTATCCATGAGGGTGGGGGCGCGCCTACACCCTGGGCGCGCCTCGTGGGCCCCCTGGTGCTCCACCGACCTCAACTCCAATTCTATATATTCACGTTCAGGGAGAAAAAATCGGAGAGAAAGATTCATCACGTTTTACGATACGGAGCTGCCGCCAAGCCCTAATCTCTCTCGGAGGGCTGATCTGGAGTCTGTTTGGGGCTACGGAGAGGGGAATCCATCACCATCGTCATCATCAACCTTCCTCCATCACCAATTTCATGATGCTCATCGCCGTGCGTGAGTAATTCCATCGTAGGCTTGCTGGATGGTGATGGGTTGGATGAGATTTATCATGTAATCGAGTTAGTTTTGTTAGGGTTTGATCCCTAGTATCCACTATGTTCTGAGATTGATGTTGCTATGACTTTGCTATTCTTAATGCTTGTCACTAGGTGATACGTCTCCCTCGTATCTACTTTTCCAAACACTTTTACCCGTGTTTTGAACTCTAACTTGCATGGTTTGAATGGAACTAACCTGGACTGACGTTGTTTTCAGCAGAATTACCATGGTGTTATTTATGTGCAGAAACAAACGTTCTCGGAATGACCTGAAACTTAACGGAGCAACTTTTCAGAAAATATGAAAAATACCTGCAAAAGATGAAGGCCAGGGGGCCCACCACCTGTCCACAAGGGTGGGGGGTGCGCCTACCCCCCTAGGGCGCAGCCCCCTACCTCGTGGGCCCCTGTTGCCTCTCTGACTCCAACTCCAACTCTATATATTGTGTTTCGGGGAGAAAAAAATCAGAGAGAAGAATTCATTGCGTTTTACGATACAGAGCCGCCGCCAAGCCCTAAAACCTCTCGGGAGGGCTGATCTGGAGTTCGTTCGGGGATCTGGAGAGGGGAATCCGTCGCCATCGTCATCATCAACCATCCTCCATCACCAATTTCATGATGCTCACCGCCGTGCGTGAGTAATTCCATCGTAGGCTTGCTGGACGGTGATGGGTTGGATGATATCTATCATGTAATCGAGTTAGTTTTGTTAGGGTTTGATCCCTAGTATCCACTATGTTCTGAGATTGATGTTGCTATGACTTTGCTATGCTTAATGCTTGTGACTAGGGCCTGAGTGCCATGATTTTAGATCTGAACCTATTATGTTTTCATCAATATATGAGTGTTCTTGATCCTATCTTGCAAGTCTATAGTCACCTATTATGTGTTATGATCCGTTAACTCCGAGTGACAATAATCGGTCTTGGTGTCAAAACCGGCGGATCTCGGGTAGGGGGTCCCGAACTGTGCGTCTAAGGCGGATGGTAACAGGAGGTAGGGGACACAATGTTTACCCAGGTTCGGGCCCTCTTGATGGAGGTAAAACCCTACGTCCTGCTTGATTAATATTGATGATATGGGTAGTACAAGAGTAGATCTACCATGAGATCGGAGAGGCTAAACCCTAGAAGCTAGCCTATGGTATGATTGTATGTTGTCCTACGGACTAAAACCCTCCGGTTTATATAGACACCAGAGAGGGTTAGGGTTACACAAGGTCGGTTACAAAGGAGGAGATATACATATCCGTATTTCCTAGATTGCCTTCCACGCCAAGTAGAATCCCATATGGACACGAGACGGAGTCTTCAATCTTGTATCTTCATAGTCCAATAGTCCGACCAAAGGATATAATCCGGCTGTTCAGAGACCCCCTAATCCAGGACTCCCTCAGTAGCCCCTGAACCAGGCTTCAATGACGATGAGTCCGTCATGCAGTATTGTCTTCGGCATTGCAAGGTGGGTTCCTTCTCCGAATACATCACAGAAGAATTTGAATACAAGGATAGTGTCCGACCCTGCAAAATAAGTTCCACATACCACCGTAGAGAGAATAATATTTTCACAAATCTAATTTGCTGACTTGTTTTGGTAACACGATATTATGCCATGGCCCGGTGATTATTCGAACCGTTTCCTTTAACTAGCCCCGCACATAACGCGAGGCAGTTTTTTGACACGTCTTGTCAAAGCAGAGATCGTGTCCCCCTATCACGGGATTCTCATCAATACGGGTGTGGGTAACCCAACTGCGCCATCGATTACGGCGCTTGGGGGATAAGTGAATTTTACCAGGCTAGTGGGGACGCTTAGTTTCGTCCTCCCATATAAAGGGATACGAATTTACCTTTTCATCCACGCCTTCTTCCTCCTTTGCTCATCTGTTTTCGCACACTCGAGCTCTAGCGCCCAAGTCCGCACTTCCCACCTCAACCTTCTCCAACCATGTCCGGAGCGAGAGGCAGGTGGATGGTCTCCTCCGTCACGAAGGGAGACATCAAGAAGCTGCGTGGAGCCGGATACTTAGCCGCGAATATTGCGCATCGGCTGCCCGCTGCGGGGCAGATTGTCCCTACCCCGGAACCTCACAAGAGGGTAGTTTTCCTCCACCACTTCCTCCGCGGACTGGGGTTTCCCCTCCATCCATTCGTCCGTGGTCTCATGTTCTACTACGGGCTGGACTTTCATGATCTGACCCCGAACTTCGTCCTCAACATTTCAGCGTTCATCGTCGTGTGTGAGGCTTTCCTCCGCATCCGGCCCCACTTCGGCCTGTGGTTAAAGACCTTCAATATCAAGCCGAAGGTGGTACGAGGCCAACAAGCAGAATGCGGCGGAGCCATGGTGGGCAAGATGCCCAACGTATGGCTTGAAGGCTCCTTCGTGGAGACAATAAAGGGATGGCAATCGGCGTGGTTCTACATCACCGAGCCGCGCGACGCCAAATGGGCGGCAGCCCCCGAGTTTCGATCCGGATTCCCTACACGGCTCACTTCCTGGAAAGAGAAGGGCTTGTCGTGGGGTTCGTCGGTGGAGCTGGATGGACTCCAGAAATGTATCCGGAGTATGGCAAGCAAGAAGCTCAAGCTTGTCAACATAGTCCAGGTTATGCTCATCCGCCGGATCCTCCCGTGTCAACAACGGGATTTTAACTTGTGGGAGTTCGACCCGGCCCGGCACCAGACTCTGAGCGAGATCTTTGATACGACACACAAGGACGTTTGGAAGGTGCTGTTCAAGGGCGCCGAGGTCCCTCCTTCTCTCGCCGAGGACCACGGACTAAGCGCAAAGCGCCTAGCGCGTTCGGTGAGTTCAATACGTCCCGTAGGACATTTATTTCCCCTAGCTTAATCATGTGCGAGGTCTAATCTCCATGCCTTTGACAGGAATGGGTGGAGACGTCGGGGCAGATTAACTTTCCGGCCCCTTTGCCCGAAGACACTGCGGGCGCTCTCCTGACGGAGATGCTGACTCCGGCTCCTTACAAGGAGCCAGAGAAGACCAAGAAGACCAAGGGAACCCGAAAGAGTTCCCGACGCCAGGTGTTATCGGACTCATCGTCCGATAAATCTGTGTCCCACTCCTCCCCCGAAGACGAGGAGGAAGAAGAAGATACTCCCCCTCCAGGCGGGGGAGACAAGAAAAGGAAGGCCGTCCCAACTGGGGGGCCGAAGGGTCCAAGAAGGGAAGGACTCTCCTTCCAAACAGCTCCACCACCGCCGATGAAGACGAAGACGAGTGGTTGCCCAGGGCCAAGCCCCTGGGGAGATCGTAAGTATTCGGATACAAGAGTAACTCGTAGCATTCCTTTGTCGCACTGCTTTCCCTACGCCGAACATGATTATGCAGGCCTCCACGAGCTAGTATCGATGTATCATCGGACGGCTCCCTGGGCTCGTCGGACATGGATAGCGATCCAGTCCCAACCGCCACCTCCCCTCATCCTGCGGATGACACCGAGGTGCTGTCTCATGAGGCACCGGGTCGAGGGGAGACAGTCCTGGAGGCGCCTCAAGGCGGCCTCCCAGACTCCGGGAGCCAAGGGGACAAGGCCCCTGAGAGCTCCGAGTTCGGCCCTCAGCCGAACATCGCACCGGAACCTCCAGTGGTTCCGGGCTCGGGCAGGCGGCCTCCTGCCAAGAGGGGCAAGACGCATGTGCCGGTGACCTTTGTCCATCCAGAGGCGCCTGACAATCTGCTGGAAGCGCTTCGCATCGCTTCCATCGACGAGGAGCACCGTACTATTATGAGTGCGGTGTTCCAGAAGGTTCAGTCCGCCAAGAGCGGATTGGCTGAAGCCGGTGCCAGCCTTCTAATAGGCTTTGAGGTAAGTGTTTTAAAATATAGGAAAAATATTACCGCATAGACAGTAGCCCCTGATGCTTTGTTCGGTGTTCACAAAGAAAAGCCGAACGGAGGATCAAATAATATCGCAGGAGTCTAATATAAGTATGTCAATATGCGTATGCAGGCCTCGCTGCTGGCGTCCACCGCACTGACTGCGGAGGTCGCCGTACTAAAGCAGGACCTCGAAGGGTCCAAGAAAGAGCTCGGCCTTGCCAAGAAGCAGCTCGAGGAGAACAAGGGTAAGTAATACCCTGTCTATAGATATGTATATATAAAAAAAGACGCAGTTGCAAAATGATAGGATCATCGTATATCTGCCAGGGGCCACGACCGAGGTGGCGACCCTAGCAAGCGCTAACCAAGGCCAAGAGAAAGCGGCCAAGGAGCGCACCGAGTGGGAAAAACAAGAGCTCGTGTGGGCGAGGTGCAGCAAGAGCTTCAGGCTCTCGTGACGAAGCACGAGGCGTTGGAGCTTGACTCGAAGACGCGAGAGCCGGAGCTTGCTGCGGCCCTCGAGAGCGCAAAGAGTGCCAAGGCTGAGGCCCAAAAGGCCCTCCAGGAGATTGACGCGATGAAGAAAATAGCGGCGGGTAAGGCATTCTATATGCAAAGCAAGCATGTGAAAGTAAATTACCGATTACTTACCCGAATTCGGAGCTCTCCAGGAGCATTCGTAGATTTGCCCCGCAGCGGGTCGGATGCCGCATAGTTTTACCAGGCCGAGGAGGGAAGCTCAACGGAGAAGCGGTTCTGGTCTCAGTATACTGGGACCAAACACCCGATGCCTCTGAGCGACTAGCTAAAGCAGCTGGTCGAGCTACACAAGGCGGACGAACAGGCCATGAAGGGCCTTATAGTCCGGCTGTGGCCTGGCGACGTCCTTCCGAACAGCTACTTCGGCTTGGTAAGGCGGCTTGTGGATGCCTGCCCACGGCTGGAGGTCGTCAAGCGGTCCATCTGCATCGAAGGTGCACGCCGGGCTTTCGCCCATGTGAAGGTGAAGTGGGCCAAGCTAGACGTCGTGAAGCCGATCAAGGAAGGGCCGCCGCAGGGCAAAGAGCATCGCACCCCCGAAATTTATTATGAGGGTGTCCTGAAGGGTGCCCGTCTTGTGGCGGACGAATGTTCAAAGGATGTAATATTTGAGTAAACTTGCTCGTGTGATCTTGTATGATGAAAACTTGTTTCATATGCGCTATGCAATGCTTTGTGTGAATTTAAAATATTACCTTCTGTTTGGCCGTTTATCCAATCGAGAGATGGCTAGTCCTCGGCTTCTCCCCCATGCCGCGAGTGCCAGGGTGTTCGGGATAAACCTGAGCACTCTTGTTCCCATGTTTGGGTCCTTCGAGGGAGGTGCTCAGCACAACGAACAAGGCAACCGGACTAATAATGCTTTATCGCTCTCACTTAGCCATATAATTCTATAATTTTAAATTTCGGCAAAGCCCTGGTATTCGGAAGGCCGAATTCGGGGCGCGATACACGCCTTTAAGCCGGACAGGGCCGGCCCCTCGCCCTAAGCGGCATAAGTCTTTAGGGACTCGAAAACCTCGCCGAACAACGACCAGTCTCTCGCCTTATCATGACAGTCAGTTTTAGCTTTCTCTACTGAGGTGCTAAGCCCGGCAGAACCGGGGCACAATCGCAGTAGTTCTCCTAGCGCTACCTTAGCCGATAGAGCGGAACGTAAGGTACCAAAACATAGGAGCCGGGCAAACCTAACATTTGACCAAAGACATGATTCGAAGCTGATGCATATAATGCTATAAGTTCGGGATGCCGCACTTGTGAAAGTGTTCGGACTTTTCACACCATATTGTGGGGTACGTAAGCCCCTGGTGTATTGGCCGTACCAAAGTGTACGGTTGCAAGGCGTTGTTAATGAACATATATATATATATAGAATACCCGTGCGTTGCCACGGGAGAGATGTTACCGATCAAATTATTGCACTATCAATGTTTGATGTGCTTTACTTTGGAGTATAATATAATTTAATCAGTTTGGTTATTGCGAATACATTATTTATTTAGGCGTATCATAGAAGTTCTATGAGCTCTAAGTTTTATGAATAAATTTTTTAGATAACAACTTTCAAAGACTAAAATTGAATCTGAAACTTAAGTGACAACTCTATTACTTAGACAATTCGTTTCCTTCTCCATGTCACACCATTTTCTTTGCGCCGCAGACAAAAGCTATATTGAAGCAATCTGTCACATGGTGTAGTTGGCAGTGTAGATCATAAAGGTTCCATGTACAGTCTATGTACATCAGCCAACACCATAAAGATTAGAGATGTGTGCATGACGCGGTAAAGAAAAATTAATCACTAAAATTGGTACTTTATTTGAAACAAAATAGTTAGATATTAAATGACACCAATAAAATAGTACTCCCTCCTGTATATTAATATTCATGGTGATTTCGTGTCATTATCATTAACAAAATAACCTATAGAAAATTATTCCCTTCTCTTGATCATACCATGCTATACCCATTAGTACTCTCAATGTTAGTGTATAATGACAAATCATAACGTCAAAGTGTAAGAACAAACTTGTTTTGGTGACCAGAAATAAATTACCTGCACAAGTCGTTCTTAAAGCTACAGGATGCAAGAGGAAATCATAGTTAGAGCTACAGGATATAAGAGGAAAACATAGTCACACAGGACGAACAAAAGGGAGAGACGAACAAGATGATTACATGAACACAACGTGTCCTAGGTCCTCTCCCGCCGCCCTGGCTACTGCCTGCCCTGCACTTGCGCACGCCGCTCCGCAGCTGTCCCAAGCATCAACCACGCGCCTCACCCGCGCCCTTCAGTAGCCCCACGAGCACCTGGCAGCCGTCACCGGTGCCCTCGCCTGCGATTCTGCATTGCCGAGACGAGCGGTCCTGCACCGGGATGAATGTAGCTAGAGCGATGGCCATGTCTGTACGCGTAGCCGTAGCACGCCCTTGTAGACCACAAAGAGAGAATGAGCATAAGAGATGAGGGAAAAAACTACCTGGATTGCAGCCGCCACTGCCCTAGCTCAGGCACGCTGTCGGCTTGTTTTCTGTTCCTCCATGAATCGTGGCAATTCGAGGGGGCTCCGGGCCTCAGCCGCTTCCGCCTCGACGATCAACCCTGTCCGTGGCTCAGGGCTTTATAGAGGACCACCAGGAGCATCTCGATGAAGACGATAGAGACAACGCCGCCGCGGCGACCGATGCTGGTGAGTTCAGAGGCCAGGAGGTAGAGCGCGATGGCCACCCCAAACGTAGGCGTGAACCCTGCGCGTCCACCACTTCCCCGCCCGCGTCATGCTAGTGACGCGCTCCTCGAGGAGGAACACCATTGAAACGGTGCACATGGCGGCCTCTCGTCTGGCACGATGGCGAGCATGACCAGGAAGGAGGAACATGCATGGTCAGGTCGTTAGGAAATAAGGAGAAGCCCTAGCAGATCGTGCATGTATAGATGTGTGCATACCGGTGCGTTGATTTTGAAAGGACCGATCCGTTGATTTTTTTTGTACCTGGCATGAATTTTTTTTGAAAGGACCGGTGCGTTGATTTTGCCTGGTCTAGCGGCAGTTCTGGATTGCATAGGAAACGTGCATGCATGGGTAGGGTTGTTTCTTTTTCTGGTTTTTCCCCTTGTAAACCGGAGGGTTGGAAGTGTGGAAGGTGCTGTAAAAAGATCGTTGCGGTTCTCGCGAGAGGCGATCATTGTCTCGTGGATGGATCGTGGGAAGGAGGTGGCCCAATGATACGACTACGGGTGTTCCGTGCGATCTTTTTTAGCGCAGGGTCGTAGGAGGCCCTTGTTTTTTTGGGCTTGCGGGCTGGATTTTGTGCGGGCCTGTGAGACACCATGCGATGGCTGTCGTAGGAGGTGGGGGGATCGAATGAGATGTGGGGAGGTCGAACCATCACGACGTTCGATGTCCCTTTAATAGTAGAGATAACAAGAATGCAATAATAGTCGTGACGTTATGCATTGTTTATTCAAAAAGGTGCGTTAAAACAGAATGATACAGATAGTGCGATAAGCAAAGAGTGGGACTATGTCCCTTCCAAGGGCAAGCTGAGGAATAGTATTAAATCAAATATTTCGCTCGTTATTGTAATCCACCTGGGAATTCCGTGGTGTGACGTAGCTGTCTGCCTCCTTGGTTGTTGCATCGTGTGTTCGGCAATAGTGCTGCCGGACAGGGTTTCCAGAGATTTAGGGCCTGAAAAAGTGAAAAATAACCAAATAGGAAGCCCCTAGTGTGGTTTTAAGCCGCGTCTTGGGGCGTGCCGCAGTGTGCACCCCCTCCCCACCTGTGCCTATGGTATTTTTAATGCGTAATTATGTACGCATGGCACGAGCTTCGCTGTTTGGCTGGGACTGGGGTGGGGGCCGCATTGCTACGCAAGCTCAGATCGCGCCAGGCGGTCTATTTGCCGATTGCTCCGAGCGCGCTTGAAGGTGTCCGGGCCTTGAAACGCCGAACTGGTAGATTGCCTTGAGAGGCTGTTTTGCGCTTCTGCTGCGAGGGCCACAGTGTGCTCCTCTGTTCGGAGAGAGTGCTCTGTGTTTCCATTGACTGTAATAACCCCGCGAGGTCCTGGCATCTTGAGCTTGAGGTATGCATAATGTGGTACCGCATTGAATCTCGCAAATGCGGTTTGCCCGAGCAGTGCATGATAACCACTGCGGAACGGGACTATATCGAAGATTAACTCTTCGCTTCGGAAGTTATCCGGGGATCCGAAGACCACTTCCAGTGTAATTGAGCATGTGCAATGGGCCTCTACGCCTGGAATGACGCCCTTAAAGGTCGTTTTTGTGGGTTTGATCCTTGAGGGGTCTATACCCATTTTGTGCATTGTGTCCTGATAAAGCAAGTTCAGGCAGCTGCCGCCATCCATAAGGACTCGAGTGAGGTAAAATCCGTCAATGATTGGGTCCAGAACCAGTGCGGCGAATCCGCCATGACGGATACTAGTGGGATGGTCCCTGCCATCGAAAGTGATCGGATAGGAGGACCATGGGTTGAACTTTGGGGCGACTGGCTCCAACGCATATACGTCCCTGAGCGCACGCTTCCGCTCCCTCTTGGGGATGTTGGTTGCGTATATCATGTTCACCGTCCGCACTTGTGGGGGAAACCTCTTCTGTCCTCCGGTGTGTGGCTGCCGGGGCTCCTCCTCGTCATCGCTATGTGGCCCCTTGTCCTTGTTTTCGGCAATTAACTTGCCGGCCTGCTTGAACACCCAACAATCCATGTTGGTGTGATTGGCTGGCTTTTCTGGGGTGCCGTGTATTTGACATGAGCGATCGAGTATACGGTCCAAGCTAGACGGACCCGGCGTAGTTTGTTTGAATGGCTTTTTCCGCTGACCGGGTTTAGAGCCTATGAATCCGGCATTGACTGTCGTATCCTCGGTATTATTGCTGTTAATGTGGCGCTTATGTTTGTTGCGACGTGACCTGCTATTGCCGTCCTTGGTATCCGAAGTACCATGGTTCTTTGATATGTTATTACTGCGAGCTAGCCAGCTGTCTTCTCCCGCACAAAAGCGGGTCATGAGTGTCGTGAGGGCTGCCATAGATTTCGGCTTTTTCTGACCAACGTGCCGGGCTAGCCATTCGTCGCGGATGTTGTATTTGAAAGCTGCTAGGGCCTCTGCATCCGGACAGTCGACAATTTGATTTTTCTTTGTTAGGAACCGAGTCCAAAATTGCATGGCCGATTCTTCTGGCTGCTGAATTGTGTGGCTCAAGTCATCGGCATCTGGTGGCCGCACATAAGTGCCCTGAAAGTTGTCGAGGAATGCGACTTCCAGATCTTCCCAACAGCTGATGGACTCGGCTGGCAAGCTGTTAAGCCAATGCCGCGGTGGTTCCTTGAGCTTTAGTGGGAGGTATTTGATGGCGTGTAAGTCATCGCGCAGGCCATGTCTATGTGGAGGAGGAAATCCTCGATCCATACTGCGGGATCTGTTGTGTCGTTGTATGATTCAATATTTACAGGTTTGAAACCTTCTGGGATTTGATGATCCATTACTTCGTCTGTGAAGCATAAGGGGTGTGCGGCGCCTCTGTATTGGGCTATATCGCAACGCAGCTCGAATGGGTCTTGCCCGCTGTGTTCGGCCCGGCCGGATTTGCTTTTACTGTATCCGGCGTGACGTTTATCGTCTCGCAGAGTGACGCGCCCTCGTGATCCGTAGATCGATCTTGCATGCTTTGCTTTGTCCTCCAATATGTCTCACAGGTCTGGCGTATCTCCCCATGCCTTTTTATTTGAATGGCGTCAGGGTGGAGGCTGAGTTTTTGGATGGAATGCCTCTCTATCGCGGCCACAAGGTGGCCGATTAGCCGTATCATACACTTCTTCCTCCAGTCGGGGTAGCAACCTGCACTTTGGGTAACTCTTGAAGGGGCGCTCGAGTTTATATTCCTCGGCCACGAGGACTTCAGTCCATCTGTCAGCTAGCAGATCCTGATCAGCTTGAAGCTGCTGCTGCTTTTTCTTAAGGCTATTTGTCGTGGCTATAAGCCGGCGTTTGAAGCGCTCTTGTTCAACGGGATCCTCTGGCATAGCGAATTCGTCGTCGCCGAGGCTTGCATCGTCTTTGGAGGGGGGGCATGCAATTATCATCCTCCTCTTCTCCATCTGCCACTCTCTCAGGAGGGCTAGCTCGAATCAATAAATTTGAGTTGAATACTCTACCCTCAAAAACTGGTGCGATCCCCTATACTTGTGGGTTATCAAGACCATTTTCTGGCGCCGTTGTCGGGGAGCATAGCTCTATTCTTTGAGTCACTTGGGATTTGTATCTGCTTATCATTATGAAGAACTTGAAAGATCCAAGAACCAAGATTTATCCCTCAACTACGAGGGGAGGTAAGGAACTGCCATCTAGCTCTGCACTTGATTCACCTTCTGTTTTGAGTAAGCTTGCGACACCTACACCTGCTTCTGCTATTCGTTCTGATATGTCACATGTTATTGATGATGCCACTTATGCTATGCATGATACTTATGATGAAACTACTTCTATGCTTGATACTACTGTGCCACTTGGTAAATTTCTTGATGAACAACTTGCTAGGGCTGGAGAGATTGAAAATATCGAATCTGATGATACTGATGAAAGTGATGATGAAGAATCACTTGTTATTCCTAAGGGTTATGTATTTGATCAAGAAGCTTCTTTAGCTATTTTAGCTTGCAAAGATAGATATGAACTCAAAAGGTTATTAGCTAAATGGAACAAGCAATCTCTAAATGCTAGAATGAAACCTGACCCTGCTTTTGCTACTTCACCTATCTGTGTTACTGATAAGGATTATGAATTCTCTGTTGATCCTGATATAATTACTTTGGTTGAATCTGATCCTTTTCATGGTTATGAATCTGAAACTGTTGTGGCACATCTTACTAAACTGAATGATATAGCCACCTTGTTCACTAAAGATGAGAGAACTCGTTACTTTTATATTCTTAAAATATTTCCGTTCTCATTAAAGGGTGATGCTAAGATATGGTTTAATTCTCTTGATCCTGGTTGTGTGCGTAGTCCCCAGGATATGATTTATTATTTATTTGCTAAATATTTCCCTGCTCATAAGAAACAAGTTGCTTTAAGGGATATATATAATTTTGTGCAAATTGAAGAAGAGAGTATCCCACAAGCTTGGGGGAGGCTTCTCCAGTTACTTAATGCTTTGCCTGATCATCCTCTTAAGAAAAATGAAATACTTGATATCTTTTATAATGGACTAACCGATGCCTCCAGAGATTACCTGGATAGTTGTGCTGGTTCTGTTTTCAGGGAAAGGACACCGGATGAAGCTGAAATTCTATTGAATAATATGTTGACAAATGAACATAATTGGACACCACCGGAGCCAATTCCTAAACCAACTCCGAAGAAGAGGGGTATTCTGTTTCTCAGTCCTGAAGATATGCAAGAGGCAAAGAAATCTATGAAATAAAAAGGTATTAAAGTTGAAGATGTTAAGAATTTACCTCCTATTGTAGAAATACACGATCTTAATTTACCGCCTGTTGAAGAAACATATGATCTTAATCCTTTGCCTATTGAAGAAACTCATGGTCTTGATAACCCGACACAGGTAGTAAAGGTAAATTCTCTCTATAGATATGATAAAGGTGAAATCCCATTTACTAAGTTTGCTAGCCCATGCTTAGATGAGTTTGATAAATTTATGGCTAAGCAAGAAGATTTTAATGCTTATTTTGGTAGACAATTGAAATACAATTAAAATATGCTTGAACATTTGGGTGATTATATGGCTAATGTTAAAGGTGAACTTAAACTTATTAGTAAACATGCTTCTATGGTTACCACTCAAGTAGAACAAGTACTTAAAGCTCAAAATGATTTTCTCAATGAATTGAATAGTAAGGATAATGATAATGTTGTTAGAGTTATGACTAGAGGTGGTAGAATGACTCAAGAACCTTTGTATCCTGAAGGCCATCCTAAAATAATTGAGCAAGATTCTCAGAGAAATAAAAGAGACGCACCTAGTTCTTCTAAAAGGAAGAAAAAGAAAAATGTTAGGACTTTGCATGCTTCTAGTGAACCTGTTACTGAAACACCTGAGAATCCAAATGATATTTCTATTTCTGATGCTGAAACACAATCTGGTAATGAACCTGAAACTAGTGATAATGTTAATAATAATGTTCATGATGATGCCTAACCTAGTAATGATAATGATGTATAAATTGAACCTGCTGTTGATCTTGATAACCCACAATCAAAGAATCAACCTTATCATAAGAAAGACTTTGTTGCTAGGAAACATGGTAAAGAAAGAGAGCCTTGGGTTCAGAAAACCATGCCTTTTTCCTCTCAAACCATCCAAGAAAAAGGATGATGAGGATTTTGAGCGCTTTGATGAAATGATTAGACCTATCTTTTTGCGTATGCGATTAACTGATATGCTCAAAACCAATCCTTATGCTAAGTACATGAAAGATATAATTGCAAATAAAAGAAAGATACCGGAAGCTGAAATTTCCACCATGCTTGCTAATTATACTTTTAAGGGTGGAATACCAAAGAAACTTGGAGATCCAGGAGTACCCACTATACCATGCTCCATTAAAAGAAACTATGTTAAAACTGCTTTATGTGATCTTGGAGCCGGTGTTAGTGTTATGCCTCTCTCTCTCTCTTTATATCATAGACTTGATTTGAATAAGTTGGCACCTACTGAAATATCTTTGCAAATGGCTGATAAATCAACTGCTATACCTATCGGTATTTGTGAGGATGTGCCTGTTGTAGTTGCAAACGTTACTATTTTAGCGGACTTTGTTATTCTGGATATTCCCGAGGACGATAGTATGTCTATTATTCTTGGAAGACCCTTTTTGAATACTGCAGGGGCTGTTATTGATTGCACTAAAGGCAATGTCACTTTTCATGTTAATGGTAATGAGCACACGGTACATTTTTCGAGGAAACAACCTCAAGTTCATAGTATCAACTCTATCGAAAAAATTCCATCGATTATATTTGGAGGTTTTGAATTTCCTCTTCCTACTGTCAAGAAGAAATATGATATTCTTATTATTGGGGATGTGCATATTCCCGTTGAGGTAACATAGTGTTATTCGAAATTTCTCCGGTTCCATGTTATTCGGAATGAGTTCGTTAACAAGACTTGATCAACCTTGTTAGTGGATTCCTTTTGATGATCATGAGATGGATGAAACTAGAAAGCACAACCTTCTGTACCCCACTTTTACTTTCTATTATTTATATTAAATAAAATAAATATAAATATTTTTCTGTCTGTTATCTGATTATCCGTGCAATATAAAAATACCCCGAAAATAAAAGTTCTCCAAATGCCCTGAAATTTAAATATGATTTTTTCTGGAATATTTGAGAATATTTGGCACTGAGAACACAGCAGGGGGGGTCAACCATGTGCCCACGAGGGTGGAGGGCGCGCCCTACCCCCTGGGCGCGCCCCCTGCCTCGTGGGCCCACGACGGCCCTCCTCCACTTATTCTTGCACCCACACACTTCTTCTTCCTACCACAAACACGAATATCCAGCTCAAGCACGAGTTCTAGCTCATCTTGCTGCCATTTTCGATCTCCTTGCTCAAAGCACCTCTCACAAAACTTCTTGGGGAGATTGTTCCTTGGTATGTGACTCCTCCATTGGTCCAATTAGTTTTTGTTCTAGTGATTTATTCATTGCAAATATTTGCTGCTTAGGTGACCCTGTTCTTGAGCTTGCATGTCAAATTTATATGGTTCCAAGGAGTTGATGCATGATATAGGCTCTAGGCACTTGTAGGAGTAGTTGCTATCAATATTATTGAGCTTGGTTTACTTTTATTTTGAAGTTACTAAAATTTTTCAGAGGAAGAAATATGCTTAGGAAAATGTTCCAAGGTGGTTCCCAGGCTTGCAATGCGCAACGCTGATCTTGTGAGCTTCGAGGAAGAGAAGTGCAGCCAGTATCACAACCTCACCAGTACCTTTGTGAGGAGGTTTGAATTTTCAACTTCACGTAATTCTCCAACTGTCCTGTTTGATCTTTATGAAAATTCTTATACTATGGACTTAGAGGATTTTACCACTGCTTGCAAACTTCCACAATGGGGTAGTATAAGGGATCCTCGCAAATCTGAATTTAGAGATTTTTTTGCTAGTATAACTGTGGGAGAATCTAGAGATATGACACAAGCCACCATAGGGAGCATTCACTTTCCTGCTATACATTATTTTGCTCTCTTCATAGGTAGATGCATCAATGGTAAAGATGAGGCATGTCACATGTGTGTCCCCGATCTCAATATTCTTAGGAGTGTTGTGTTAGGAGATAAATCTTATGATTTGGGAGCCATTGTTGCACGTAGGTTGCATCTTAATAGGTTTAATGGAGATTTCTTTGGTGGAATTTATGCAACCCACATAGCTAATTTTCTTGGTGTAGCCATACGCGAAGATGATATTGAATTACCTCCTGCTTACCTAGACTTTAATGCTATGGTTCACCATCAGTTTGTCGAGAGGAATGAATCGCCTCTCCAGTATCTACTAATATTTGACAGACGCCGTGTTGTCCATATTACTCTCCCTGCTCCTGTCTTCTTTGATTATCAGGCAAAAGGAAGATATAGTATTACTAGAGAGGAGGCAGATGAGTACGAGAGGAGAGCGGAAGCCGCTCGTCGCCACGCTGCAGCTCAGCAGGCGATTGCCGTTGCATCTCAGTACGACCCCAACTATTTGTATGGATATCCGCCAGGCCAGCCGTGGCCATAGACCAACTTAGGCCAAAAGCCTAAGCTTGGGAGAGTATGTATTTCCCACCGACATTATTTATGTTCACACACTCATTGCTAGATGTCGGTGCTCATACTTTTTCATTGTATCATCCATGCTAGTTTATTTTCCTTTTTATGCTTTCTTCTTGTGTGTTTAATAAACCTTAAGAAAAACCAAAAAAATTAGTTGTAGCTTTTAATTAGTTTACTTTCCATGCTTGTAGTAGTAATTAAAAAGAAAATCCAAAAAGATTTTATGTTCTTCTTTTACTTGTTGGGAGCTCTCCCGTGTAAATATTTTTATTTCTTTTCTTTTCTTTGGGGGTCGATAGGAGAAGACCATAATTAAATCGTTGAAGTGGCTCTTATATGCATTATTGTTGATCTAACAAAAGAGCCCATATTGCCTTGTCTTCTCCTATTTATTGAATGCTTGCAGATTCCAGCTTAGTCCAATGTACGCGCACTATTATTATTATTCACCTCGTTCGGTCGTGCAAGTGAAAGGCAATTATGATGATATATGATGGACTGACTGAGATGAGAAAAGCTGGTTTGAACTCGACCTCTTTTGTTTTTGTAAATATGATTAGTTCATCATTCCTGATTCAGCCTATTATGGATAAACATGTTTGCAATGACAACTAGAGATCATAGTGCTTATGTCATGCTTGATTAGCTATGAGTTATAATGGTTTACCTTGCGTGCCAACATGCTATTAAAATGGTTATGATGTGGTATGATAGGGTGGTATCCTCCTCTGAATGATTTAAGTGACCCGACTTGGCACATGTTTACGCATGTAGTTGAAACAAAATCAACATAGCCTTCACGATATTTATGTTCATGGTGGATTATATCCTACTCATGTTTGCATTCGGTGTTGATTAATTTTAATGCATGTTCATGACTGTTGTCGCTCTCTAGCTGGTTGCTTCCCAGTCTTTTGCTAGCCTTCACTTGTACTAAGCGGGAATACTGCTTGTGCATCCAATCCCTTAAACCCCAAAGTTATTCCATAAGAGTCCACTATACCTACCTATATACGGTATCTACCTGCCGTTCCAAGTAAATTTGTATGTGCCAAACTCTAAACCTTCAAATAAATATCCTGTTTTGTATGCTCGAATAGCTCATGTATCAACTAGGGTTGTCTGTATCTTCCATGGTAGGCGGGTTATTCTCAAGAGGAGTGGATTCCGCTCCTCACTCACGAGATAAATGGCTGGTCACCGGGATGCCCAGTCCCATGCTTTATGCAAACTAAATCAAAATAATTGCAAAAAAAACTCCCCCTGGGACTCTTGTTAGTTGGAGGCACTCGTTGTTTCGAGCAATCCATGGATTGATGCTTGTGGTGGAAGGGGGAGTATAAACTTTACCATTCTGTTTGGAAACCGCCTATAATGTGTGTAGCATGGAAGCTATCGCCATCTCTTGGTTGTTATGTTGACAATGAAAGTATACCGCTCAAAATATTATTCACCTCTGTTTCAAAACCGAGCTCTGGCACCTCTACAAATCCCTGCTTCCCTCTACGAAGGGCCTATCTATTTACTTTTATGCTGAGTCATCATCCTCTTATTAAAAAGCACCGGTTGGAGAGCACCGCTGTCATTTGCATTCATTATTGTTAGTTTACATTGAGTATGACTTGACTGGATCTCTTTTACCATGAATTACACTGTCTAGTCAGTCCTTGGTCTTTAAAGGTGCTCTGCATTTATGTTTTGCGGTCTCAGAAAGGGCTAGCGAGATACCACCTTGTTATATTATATTATGATTGTTTTGAGAAAGTGTTGTCATCCGAGATTTATTATTATTGCTCGCTAGTTGATTATGCCATTCATATGAGTAAACTTGAGACCTATGCGTTATTGTGAATGTGGTTAGTTATAATCTTTGCTGAAAACTTGAATGCTGCCTTTACAAATTTACAACAACAAGAGCAAACAGAGTTTGTAAAAGTTTTTCTTTATCACTTTTAGTTTGTCAACTGAATTGTTTGAGGACAAGCAAAGGTTTAAGCTTGGGGGAGTTGATACGTCTCCATCGTATCTACTTTTCCAAACACTTTTGCCCTTGTTTTGGACTCTAACTTGCATGATTTGAATGGAACTAACCCGGACTAACGCTGTTTTCAGCAGAATTACCATGGTGTTATTTATGTGCAGAAACAAACGTTCTCGGAATGACCTGAAACTTCACGGAGCAACTTTTCAAAAAATAAGAAAAATACCTGCAAAAGATGAAGGCCAGGGGGCCCACCACCTGTCCACGAGGGTGGGGGCGCGCCCCCCTACCTCGTGGGCCCCCTATTGCCTCTCCGACTCCAACTCCAACTCTATATATTGTGTTTTGGGGAGAGAAAAAACAGAGAGAAGAATTCATCATGTTTTACGATACGGAGCCGCCGCCAAGCCCTAAAACCTCCCGGGAGGGCTGATCTAGAGTCCGTTCGGGGCTCCGGAGAGGGGAATCCGTCGCCATCGTCATCATCAACCATCCTCCATCACCAATTTCATGATGCTCACCGCCGTGCGTGAGTAATTCCATCGTAGGGTTGCTGGACGGTGATGGGTTGGATGAGATCTATCATGTAATCGAGTTAGTTTTGTTAGGATTTGATCCCTAGTATCCACTATGTTCTGAGATTGATGTTGATATGACTTTGCTATGCTTAATGCTTGTCACCAGGGCCCGAGTGCCATGATTTCAGATCTGAACCTATTATGTTTTCATCAATATATGAGTGTTCTTGATCCTATCTTGCAAGTCTATAGTCACCTATTATGTGTTATGATCCGTTAACCCCGAAGTGACAATAATCGGGATACTTACCGGTGATGACCGTAGTTTGAGGAGTTCATGTATCCACTATGTGTTAATGCTTTGTTCCGGTTCTCTATTAAAAGGAGGCCTTAATATCCCTTAGTTTCCGTAAGGACCCCGCTGCCACGGGAGGGTAGGACAAAAGATGGCATGCAAGTTCTTTTCCATAAGCACGTATGACTATGTTCGGAATACATGCCTACATTATATCAATGAACTGGAGCTAGTTCTGTGTCACCCTAGGTTATGACTGTTACATGATGAACCGCATCCGGCATAATTCTCCATCACTGATCCATTGCCTACGAGCTTTCCATATATTGTTCTCCGCTTATTTACTTTCCCGTTGCTATTGCTATCATCACTACAAAATACCAAAAACATTACTTTTACTACTGTTACCTTTTGCTACCGTTACCATTACTATCATATTACTTTGCTACTAAACACTTTGCAGGAGGTATTAAGTTTCCAGGTGTGGTTGAATTGACAACTCAGCTGCTAATGCTTGAGAATATTCTTTGGCTCCCCTTGTGTCGAATCAATAAATTTGGGTTGAATACTCTACCCTCGAAAACTGTTGCGATCCCCTATACTTGTGGGTTATCACTAGGGCCCGAGTGCCATGATTTTAGATCTGAACCTATTATGTTTTCATGAATATATGTGAGTTCTTGATCCTATCTTGCAAGTCTATAGTCACCTATTATGTGTTATGATCCGTTAACCCCGAAGTGATAATAATCGGGATACTTACCGGTGACGGTAGTAGTTTGAGGAGTTCATGTATTCACTATGTGTTAATGCTTTGGTCCGGTACTCTATTAAAGGAGGCCCTAATATCACTTAGTTTCCAATAGGATCCCGTTGCCACGGGAGGGTAGGACAAAAGATGTCATGCAAGTTCTTTTCCATAAGCACGTATGAAAATATTCGGAATACATGCCTACATTACATTGATGAACTGGAGCTAGTTCTGTGTCACCCTATGTTATAACTATTGCATGAGGAATCGCATCCGACATAATTATCCATCACTAATCCATTGCCTACGAGCTTTTCACATATTGATATTTGCTTAGTTACTTTTCCGTTGCTACTGTTACAATCACTACAAAACCAAAACTATTAATTTTGTTACCGTTACCACTACTATCATATTACTTTGCTACCAAATACTTTGCTGCATATATTAACTCTTTCAGGTGCGGTTGAATTGACAACTCAACTGTTAATACTTGAAAATATTCTTTGGCTCCCCTTGTGTCGAATCAATAAATTTGGGTTGAATACTCTACCCTTGAAAACTGTTGTGATCCCCTATACTTGTGGGTTATCAAGACTATTTTCTGGCGCCGTTGTCGGGGAGCATAGCTCTATTCTTTGAGTCACTTGGGATATATATCTTCTGATCACTATGAAGAACTTGAAAGATAAGAAAACTAAGATTTTGCCTCAACTACGAGGGGAGGTAAGGAACTGCCATCTAGCTCTGTACTTGATTCACCTTCTGATTTGAGTAAACTTGCGACACCTACACCTGCTATTCATTCTGATATGTCGCATGTTATTGATGATGCCACTTCTGCTTTGCATGATACTTATGATGAAACTAATTATATGCTTGATAATACTGTGCCACTAGGTGAATTTCTTGATGAACAACTTGCTAGGGTTAGGGAGAATGAAATTATTGAAACTGATAATATTGATGAAAGTGGTGATGAAGATTCTGCCCCTAGATATGAATTGCCTGTTGTGCCTGAGGGTTATGTTATGGATGAAGAAACTGCTAGACACTTCTTAGCTTGCAATGATAGATATGATCTTAAGAAATTATTAGCTAAGCTTAAAGAAAAATCTTTGAATGCTAGAATGAAATATGACCCTGCTTTTGCTACTTCACCTATCTTTATTTCCGATAAGGATTATGATTTCTCTGTCGACGCTGAGTTAATTACTTTGGTTGAATCTGATCCTTTTTATGGCTATGAATCTGAAACTGTTGTGGCACATCTTACTAAATTAAATGATATAGCCACCATGTTCACTAATGATGAGAAAACTCGCTATTACTTTATCCTTAAGTTGTTTCCGTTCTCATTAAAGGGTGATGCTAAAACATGGTTTAATTTTCTTGATTCTGGTTGTGTGCGTAGTCCCCAGGATATGATTTATTACTTCTCTGCTAAATATTTCCCTGCTCATAAGAAACAAGCTGCCTTAAGGGAAATATATAATTTTGTGCAAATTGAAGAAGAGAGTCTCCCACAAGCTTGGGGGAGGCTTCTCCAATTACTTAATGCTTTGCCTGATCATCTTCTCAAGAAAAATGAAATACTTGATATCTTTTATAATGGACTAACCGATGCTTCCAGAGACCACCTGGATAGTTGTGCTGGTTGTGTTTTCAGGGAAAGAACTGTTGATCAAGCTGAATTGCTATTGAATAATATGTTGAGTAATGAAAATGATTGGACACTTCCTGAACCAACTCCTAAGCCAACTCCGAAGAAAAGGGGTATTCTATTTCTCAGTCCTGAAGATATGCAAGAGGCAAAGAAATATATGAAAGAAAAAGGTATTAAAGCTAAAGATGTTAAGAATTTACCACCTATTGAAGAAATACATGGTCTTGATAACCCGACACAGGTAGTAAAGGTAAATTCTCTCTATAGATTTGATAAATGTGAAATCCCATCTACTAAGTTTGCTAGCCAATGCTTGGATGAGTTCGATAATTTTATGGTTAAACAACAAGACTTCAATGCTTATGTTGGTAGACAATTGAAACGTAATGCTCATATGATTGAACACTTGAGTGATTATAGGTCTAGAGTTAAAGGTGAACTTAAACTCATTAGTAAACATGCTTCTATGGTTACCACCCAAGTAGAACAAGTACTTAAGGCTCAGAATGATTTGCTTAATGAATTAAATAACAAGAAAAATGATAATGTTGTTAGAGTTATGACTAGAGGGGGTAAAATGACTCAGGAACCTTTGTATCATGAGGTCCACCATTAAAGAATTGAGCAAGATTCTCAGAGATTTAATGTTGATGTACCTAGTTCTTCTAAGAAGAAGAAAAAGAAAAAGATAGGACTTTGCATGCTTCTAGTGAACCTGTTGTCGACACACCTGAGAATCCCAATGATATTTCTATTTCTGATGCTGAAACACAATCTGGTAATGAACATAAACCTAGTGATAATGTTAATGATGATGTTCATGTTGATGCTCAACCTAGCAATGATAATGATGTAGAGATTGAACCTGTTGTTGATCTTGATAACCCACAATCAAAGAATCAAGGTTATGATAAGAGAGACTTTGTTGCTAGGAAGCACGGTAAAGAAAGTGAACCATGGGTTCAGAAACCCATGCCTTTTCCTCCTAAACCATCCAATAAAAAGGATGATGAGGATTTTGAGCGCTTTGCTAAAATGATTAGACCTATCTTTTTGCGTATGCGTTTGACTGATATGCTTAAAATAAATCCTTATGCTAAGTATATGAAAGATATTGTCACAAATAAAAGAATGATACCGGAAGCTAAAATTTCCACCATGCTTGCTAATTACACTTTTAAGGGTGGAATACCAAAGAAACTAGGAGATCCAGGAGTACCAACTATACCATGCTCCATTAAGAGAAACTATGTTAAAACTGCTTTATGTGATCTCGGAGCCTGTGTTAGTGTTATGCCTCTCTCTTTATATCGTAGACTTGATTTGAATAAGTTGACACCTACTGAAATATCTTTGCAAATGGCTGATAAATCAACTGATATACCTGTCGGTATTTGTGAGTATGTGCTTGTTGGGGTTGCAAACGTTACTATTTTAACGGACTTTGTTATTCTTGATATTCCCGAGGACGATAGTATGTTTGTTATTCTTGGAAGACCCTTTTTGAATACTGCATGGGCTGTTATTGATTGCAACAAAGGCAATGTCACTTTTCATGTTAATGGTAATGAGCATACGGTACACTTTCCGAGGAAACAACCTCAAGTCCACATTATCAATTCTATTGGAAAATTTTCAACAATTATTATTGGAGGTTTTGAATTTCCTCTTCCTACTGTCAAGAAGAAATATGATATTCTTATTGTTGGGGATGTGCATATCCTAGTTGAGGTAACCTAGTGTTATTTGAAATTTCTCCGGTTTCATGCGATTTGAAATGAGTTTGTTAACAAGACTTTATCAACCTTGTTAGTGGATTCCTTTTGATGAGCATGAGATGGATGGAGTTAGAAAGCACAACTTTCTGTACCCTCTTTTTACTTTCTGTTATATAGATTAAATAAAGTAAAAATAGTATTTTTTGTCTGTTTTCTGAATTATCCTTGCAATAAAAATACCCCGAAAATAAAAGTTCTCCAAATGCCCTGAAAATGTAATATCATTTTTTCTGGAATATTTAACAATTATTGGCTCTAAGAACACACCAGGGGGCCTCACAATGTGCCCACGAGGGTGGAGGGCGCGCCCTACGCCCCTGGGCGCCCCTGCCTCGTGGACCCCACGTGGGCCCCCTCCACTTATTCTGGCACCCACACACTTCATCTTCCTCCAGAAAAAATCACCCACCAGCTCAAACTCGAGTTCTAGCTCATCTTGCTGCCATTTTCGATCTCCTTGCTCAAAGCTCCATTCACAAAACTGCTTTGGGGGATTGTTCTTCGGTATGTGACTCCTCCAATGGTCCAATTATTTTTTGTTCTAATGCTTTATTTATTGCAAATTTTTGCTGCTTAGGTGACCCTGTTCTTGAGCTTGCATGTCAAATTTATGTGGTCAAAAGTAGTTTTAATGCATGGTATAGCCTCTAGGCACTTGTAGGAGTAGTTGCTATCAATTTTGTTGAGTTTAGTTCACTTTTATTTTTAAGTTACTAAAAATTTCAGAAATTTTCAGAATAAGATGAAGAGATTTTTGAGGGGCTCTTCGAGCCGAAGCTCGAAGGATAAGCAAAGTGGAGAAAATAAGAAGCCCAAATATAATCTCCCTCGCAATGCGGAGGTTCGGCCGTGTGAATGGCCTTGTGATGAATTCTTGAGAGAAGCCGAGATTTATGAAGATTTTTATTATTTTGCTGAGAATGCAGGCCCCACCGACTTCCTCCACGGCCAGCGTCAACAGTATCTCCTACTCACCAATATTTTTGTGCAAAATTTTCATTTCCATAATAGGAGATCGCCACCTTCGGTGGAATTTTATTTATATGATGAGCATAAGGAGATGTCATTTTATGATTTTTGCCGGGTTTGTAGGATACCCTTTGAGGGCAGCATAGAGGAACCGCATCATAATGATGTGGAGGGATTTATTGATATGATTGTTGTAGGGGAAACGAGGAAAGTTTCCGATGCAAGGATCACTAGCATACATTTTCCTGTTCTACTATACTTCGCAATATTTGGTGGTAGATGCGTAATTGGTCGTGGGAACTATGGAAATATTAGTGCCCCTGATATTTTTATCTTGCGCCATGCTTTGTTTCATGATACCACTTTTAGTTGAGGCAGTATTGTTGCTAAACGATTAAATCTGAACCGTACAAAGGTCCCGTCTTGGGAGGCATCTTCGCCTCGCGCCTTGCTGCTCACTTTAACATACCTATTATGCATTATGAGAAAGAGGAAAAATTGTTGCATCATGTTTTTCTAGATTATAAGAGCATGGTAGCACATGACTTTATTGTTAAGAATAAGATGAAGATGCTTAACTATAGACTGATATTTGATAATAATTACATTGAGACTATTACCTTGCCTGCTCCCTCTTTGTTCAACATATTTTCAGGCATGCACCTTGTTTTGTCGGAGGCCGTTCAGGCATACCAGAGCCTGACATCAGCTCTAGAGTCGGAACCACTATTTGATCCTCACTGTCAGTCTGTTTATCAGTGGGATCCGGAGGAGATCACCAACCAGTGGCAACCCGATGACCCTCCTCAATACACCAGAGAAGGCAGCTTTGATCCATGGGCATAGATCAACTTCGGCCAAAATCCTAAGCTTGGGGGAGTACTATTTCTCACCGACATTACATTCATGTTCACACACTCATGCTAGTTGTCGGTGCTCACTCTTTTTCACTGTATCATCCATGCTGGTTTATTTTCTTTTCCAACATTCTTCTTGTGTGTTTGAAAAACCTTAATAAAAATAAAAAAATTAGTTGTAGCTTAGTGACTTTGGAGTGACTCTTTGTTGCATGTTGAGGGATAGATATATGATCCAATTATGTTATTATTGTTGAGAGGACTTGCACTAGTGAAAGCATGAACCCTAGGCCTTGTTTCCTAGCATTGCAATACCGTTTGTGCTCACTTTTACCACTTGCTACCTTGATGTTTCTATATTTTCATATTACAAAAACCATTATTTACTATTCATATTGCACTTGTATCACCATCTCTTCGCCGAACTAGTGCACCTATACAATTTACCATTATATTGGGTGTGTTGGGGACACAAGAGACTCTTTGTTATGTGGTTGCAGGGTTGCTTGAGAGACCATCTTCATCCTACGCCTCCCATGGATTGATAAATCTTAGGTCATCCACTTGAGGGAAATTTGCTACTGTCCTACAAACCTCTACACTTGGAGGCCCAACAACGTCTACAAGAAGAAGGTTATGTAGTAGACATCACCCCTCAACCGGTGACGCTCTCCTTGCCACAGCAGCTCTCGTGGGCTGATGCATCAACCCATGATCAGCCGGCCCGACTTTGTGGCGTACAGGCCATGTCATCCTCCACCCCAAAGAAGCCAGTGGCAAGGCCTACAACTACTGATGACGCACCACCAGTTCATATGTCGGCCGTTGAAGCAGTGGGCTGAGACCCAGCTGCAACACATGCTTAACAGACCAACCTGGTGGAACAGACTGCTAAGCAGTCTGATGCTTTAGAACCGCCTGCTAAGCAGTTTGTAGGTCCAGAACTGATTGCTCATCAGTCCATCGGTTCGTAGGCGCATGATCAGCATAACAATGCGTCAGCACTTCCTGCTCAACAAACCAACGTGTTGGCACGGCCTCCTCAGCACACCGACAAGTTGGCACCACCTGCGCAGAAACCCGACATAGCTTCAACGCATGGTCAACAGTCTGATGCCTTTGCTCCTACAGCCCAGCAGTCCATCACAGCAGCACCGCCAGCTCAGCGGTCTGGCATAGATAAACCGTCTGCTAATAAGTTCGTCCAAGCTTCACCGTCTGCTCGGCAGCCTACCTTGCAGGCAACCAGACGTTCTGCTAGAAATGCTTCAAGTACCAAGAAGGAAGTGGCCAAAAAGGCTACAACCACGACCATGAGGAAGAGCAGCGGGTGAGTGAAGAGGAAATAGAACGATTGCCTCTTACTTAAATCACTCATCGCCCAGAACCAAATTAACAGCAACTTGTTCGAATCGGGGAGTAATATTATTTCTGACGCCATGGATGATGAACAAGTAGAATTGTTGCTTGCTAAAAGTAAAGCAGATGTACTTGAAGCACACAATTATGTCCATGGCCTGCCATTTCTTGTTGGCGAATACTTTGATGAGTGCAGCTCCAGTTGCTACGAGTTACATGAATATTGCATGGATCAAATGTCAGCATGTCATCATGCTTTGCTAGTCCACTACAATAGAGATCATTTCCGACACGATGCTGGTTCCATCAATGTGAGTTTCGAGGACTTACATCTCTTCTTCAACTTCAACATGCTCGATGCCACTCTTGTTAGATGCCTGATTTTGTAAGTACTTAACAAATTCTGATCAACTTCTCCATACAAAGCTGTAAATGATAAACAACTAACTGCATTTTATTCCTCTTAGGGGATTAAACGCGCGGAGAAGAATAAGGGAGAGTGTGTATTTCATAGATCCTGGATTAGCAAATGACACAACATTAGATGGTAAGGACCGACGGGACTGGGCCGTTAACACGGTCCTCCGTATCTTCGAAAACACGTCCCATGCAGAATCATTTCTCTGGCCATATCATGAACGGTAAGTCAAGTAAACAACCACACATACACTTATTGTCTTTCAGATTTCGACATCATTCGTAAGTTCATGGCTTTCTTAATATGTACCAATCACTGGATATTGGTATTCACTGTTCCAAACAAGAACACATTTTACTACATCAATTCTCTCAAAGAGTCAACAAACGCTCAGGAACTAACGCATGTTCAACAATTCTTGGATAGGTATTGAATTCTATGATGTTGAAATTAATTTGCATTCATATATGGTTCAATAATTGATGTTGTCAAAATTCATCATCATTTGCAGTGTGCTCGCATTGTGGAAAACTAAACCAGGGAACCTGTTCAAGACGGAACAACCCGTGCAACACGGGGTCGTTTCTCCGGTAACACACCCGAAATTCATTATTTTCGGAAAATTTATCCAACAGTCTGCAAATACCTTTCTTTACGCTAGTCAAATGTTCAAGCTTCTAAATAAACCTCTTTCTATTTTGTCCAAAGAAAAAAAATACATCTAACACGGGTTAGGTTGTTCCTAACAGGACAAATACATGACTAATTTTGTATAAAAAATTTCAGTGTCCTCAGCAATAAGCAGGGACCAACCTTTGTGGATACTATGTTTGCAGACACATGATCTCCATCTGCAAATCTGCTAATAGTTGTGATGATCCTCGCAAATTAGTACCAGTAAGTCTATCTTAATTAATATCTTCTACTCCACTCATATGGCACATTCTGATCTTAAAAATACTGCAACTCATCTTAAAACCGAGGACCCCTGAACCGCTCCTGGCTGGTGAATTGCTGATAGTTTGGAGATTTATCAGCGACTTCTTCCTGGATCACTACATCAATACCACTGGTGATAATGAAGATTTCAGCATGCGTTCTCCTGAAACATTGAGTAAGAGTTAACCACTAAATATATAACGCATGTGTCCATTATTTTCCATCTGATGAGGTCTTCGTATTTCGTACACTATGATTAATTATGTAATTCATATATGCGTGGACAAATCATTGGAATTTAGCTACCATATGTTCAATTGCAATTGTTGCAAAGTCTGATGAATGTTCTTTCTGTGGACACTATTTGTTCAATTGAATATTGTGGTGAATTTGCTTTTTGCGTGCCGATTCAAAATGAGATATTTTTTAATTTATTCAATTGAATATTGTGGCAAATTTGCTTTTTGCGTGCCGATTCAAAATGGGATATTTTTGTTTTAACCTGGCAATTGCTCCGCACACGATTCAACTAAATGAGTGTGTGCGATCCACATCGGAAAGCATACGTCAATCGTAGCGGCACCATCGCTGATACACAGCAGATCGCAAACGATTTACAGCGATACTACGTGTGTGTAGGTTCTCTGGAACCGTTTGTGATATCGTGTTATCCCACACGAGAACTGGGAGTAAACCGTACCCTATGCAAAATACAATCCCAGTCGTAATTTTTTCAGGAAATGTGTGGGATCCCAAACGAAAAGCACACGTCACTCTTGCGCCAACCGTCGGTGATACCTAACAAATCACAAATGGTCTGCAGCACTTGAATGTGTGCGAAGGATCCTGAACCGTTTGTGATAGAACATTATCGCAGACGGTAATTATTGGAAAACGTGTGCGATGGAGTCTAGCATGGCAAGCGGGTTACGCAGAAAACTCGTGTGCGATGGGGCACAAATCGCACATAGTTCATATGTTGGCCCGTGTGCCTTACATACTGTTTCCCAAACGGTTCGTTACGACAGACCGTATGGTTTCACTGCGTCATTAAAAACGCTTAGTCACCGATACCACACGTGCGAAAGAATTTAGTGTGTGCTGCATCGCACACGATTACATTTTGGAAGGCTTCTGGATCACTGCTCCATATCCCCAACGGTTTCTGGGTTGTGTGGGAAGGACCCCCCTATCGCCCACACTCACTTGGCAACGGTTCCAAATGTTGTCGCGGAAAGGGGTTAAAAACTGTTTGTTTAGGACCGAAGCGCACCAATGATGTGTTACCAAAATTCCTTCCCTTTGAGAGGAAGTACGTCTCCGTTGGAGCGGTGTGGAAGCACAATGCTCCCCAAGAAACCACTAGGGCCACCATATTCTCCTCACGCCCTCACACAATGCGAGATGTCGTGATTCCACTATTGGTGCCCTTGGAGGCGGCGATGGAACCTTTACAAACAAGGTTGGGGCAATCTTCACAACTTAATTGGAGGCTCCCAACGACACCATAAAGCTTCACCTCAATGGAATATGGCTCCGCGGTGACCTCAACCATCTAGGGTGCTCAAACACCCAAGAGTAACAAGATCCGCAAGGGATTAGTGGGGGGAATCAAATTTTTCTTGGTGGAAGTGTAGATCGGGGCCTTCTCAACCAATCCCTAGAGAATCAACAAGTTTGATTGGCTAGGGAGAGAGATCGGGCGAAAATGGAGCTTTGAGCAACAATGGGGCTTGGAAGGGAAGAGGTCAACCTAAGAAGGAAGAAGACCCCCCATTATATAGGGGAGCAAAAATCCAACCATGTTCTGCCCAGCCCGCAGCTAAGCGATACTAGCGCTGCTAGGAGCGGTACTACCGCTTAGGTGGTAAAACTCCGCATAGGCCTAAGACTACACATAGTGTAGCTACGGTAGTGCCGCTGGAGCGGTAGTACCGCTGACCCAAGCAGTACTACCGCTTCGGGTCTTAGTCCTGGAGAGGCAGCGGTAGTAGAGGGTGCCAGGGGCAGCAGTAGCGTGCCAAGCGGTACTACCATCCTAGTGCCGCTCTACTTCCGCTTGAGACAAAGCGGGAACATAACCTTGCACACGAGAACACCCCGCAAGCGGTAGTGGAAGCACTAGTGCGGGCTATAGTACCACCGAAGCGGTACTACTGCCCTACTACCGTGAGTGACAAATAGGCAGCCCAAAGTTGCATGCTCGGGGGAAGCCCTAAGAGGTAGTACCACGGAAGTACCAGCAGTACTACCGCATAAACGGTACAACCGTAGGTACGGGCAGTACTACCGCTGACAAGATGCTGGAAACACCACAACAAACATAGGAAAGGCTCCGGTGATGGGAAGGAGGCAGTGAGTGCATATGGGGCTGTGTACGTGTTTATTCCACCCATACCTTTCCGAAGCGGATCCCTCTTAATAGTACGGCTTTCCTACGACTCAAATCCACCGAAAAGAAACATAGAAAAACCGCCGTCTTCGAAAGGCTCCGAGGGGTGTCGAATCGTCTAGTGCCTAGACAAGAGATATCTGAAATGCTCAATGCACATGATTAGTCCGCAAATGCATTGCCATCAATCACCAAAACCACTTAGGGAGAAATATGCCCTTACAGTGGCTCCATGGCCCTGACCATTAAAGGCATGTGCACGAAAAATTTCCAACTGACATCGACAAGGTCAGACCCACTCCATAGGAGCGATGCTGGCAACCTAGCGATGATATTTGTCGTTTGGTGGTCCAGCATACCGAGCGATAAGTCGGGCCAGATCGGGCCTATATAAGCCCACAACAGAAAACCTAGGCCCGGGCCTGTCCTGGGCCGGCCTTTGGGCCTAGATTTCAGGCCCAAGCCCAACCCAACAAAGGATAAGCCTGTCAGGCCTTGGGCCGGTCCTCTTCCCTAAAACACACAAATGCAAAGCCCAAGCCCAGCCCAACCTGGCCTTTGGGCTCAAAACTTAGGCCTAGGCCTGTCTCGTGGGCAAGACCAGGCCGGGACGTATTGGGCTATTTCGGGCCGAGTCGGGTTTCCTATTGCCAGGTATATGGTCCAGGGACCTCAATGTAACTTTATCATGTTTGAGATGCTTTGTAGTTTTGGTGAACTTCTATAATATATTTGGTTCATTTTCTCAAAAAAGATTACCTATATTCTGCCTCAATTTTATTATGTGGGCGGAATTGACTTCTAAATATGCAAGAGTAATCACTATGTCATTGCCTCTGTGTTTTTTGTTGGCATTTTGGCAAAATTTGGCTTCAAACGAAAGATTTTTTGGGTTGACGAGCATCTTTCTACTTGCGTTTGAATGATTAAGGTGGAAGATTTTTTTAGGGTAGATTAGGGTGAAGATGTTGCCGCATGACACTATTAAGTAGAAATGGTCCATCTAAGCCCAAGCCGAAGCAGTGAAATCATGGGTTGTTGCCACTCTCTGTCACGCACGGGACGAGAGACGCTAGCACATAGTGTCACTAACATGAGGTAATCAGCCCACTGGTGTAAGGTGGTACCACTACATAGTAGCGTTATTTAGTCTTTAGTGACCAACATAATATCACTTCTTGCAATGATCACATATAAAGGAACACTTTCATGAAATAATTTTTTTCTGGCCATGAGAGTGTCGTATAAAACTAGTCCATCATTTGAAAAATAGTTGCTTCATGTCAAGACTTTTATTGTACATGGAAAACCCCAATGAACCGAACATGACAAATATGGCACATCACAAAGGCTTATTATCCAGCCGGCGTTGAGCCATGGCAAGACTTTCCCTAGGTGGATATTCTATGGCTGAGTGCCCACCACCCTGTGTAAGCAATTAAACAATAATTATTGCAGCATCACATTGTTTCTTCTATCCAATCCTAGCAATAACTTTATATCATGGAATGGAAAATACAAGATAATGTACCTTTAATGTCGCAAATGTCATATGGTTGGCGTATGTGATTGCAAATCTACACCAAAGACAACATAACAAATAAATAAATAAAATTGAAATATCAAGCATGTACATCTTTTCACAAATTCATTTGCTCTATTGATGTGAATATTTTTTGGTCTATGTTAAAACTACTCTACATCCTAGTGTGGGGGGCACCAAACTAAATAGAAATATTAGATTAATGCTCTAATGAATGATAATACTTATATACATAGACAAATTTACCCTCCCGCCTGACCACCGAGATGCCATGCTCTCCAATCATCAACTATCGAGAAGTTGAAGGATCTAATCCATGCATGTGTGCTCAAAAATGGAATCCAAATATCATGGTCCCCGCTGCATTTAGAGGTCATTATTTCAAGACATTGATCAATTTTCAATCAACACATATAAATACCAAGCAGAGAAAAATCACAGCTAAACACAAGTGCGCGATAGCCTCTGGTTGTGAGGTTGAAATGGTACTCTATGCTGCTCGGGGCATCAAATGAATAGGGCATACTTTTTTTTGCATCTCTTAAACTCTCCAATTGTTCCCTAGATGGATGTAAAGAGTCAATGAGTCAACAACGATTGGATGTTTGGAAATCCTACAACAGTTATCTATGAAAAGGTTAAGGTGGTTCTCAGATCTCTACTCTCGATAGGTGAAGTTTACGTATTGTCAAAGCATCATTTATTTTTATGGGTCCGAACTAGAACGATGTGAAATAAATATATTACTCAATTCTAGGACAATTTAGTCAATGTTGCTACTTGAATTGCGCCGAAAGTATTGCATTCCTGCTCAAGCCAATTCATCCACAAGTTCGAATTGATGGAGAGAGGAGGACAATATATTTCAATACCCCCTCACATTTATGATAGACTTTTTATACTTTGGTCATGGGATCAATGTAGGCCACATAATATACTTTTTAATACCGTGTTGGTAGGGTCTTGAACTTGAGACCCATTGGCTCCGATACAATATTTAATTCATGCTACATCCAATTTATCCAAAAGTCCAACCTGATGTTCAGAGATGAACACTATATTTCAACAGAAAGGCCCGATAAACCAGCATTCGACATGACCGTTGGACTACCATACACATGGCAAAAGCTAACAAGGACTAAGATTGTCAAATCCGATGAGAGATGTGCCACACTACTAGTAGTTGCATTAATTAATTCATTCAAATGACATGATATGGACGCAAAGCAAATTAAATATGCCATATGCTAACTACTTAATCATGTATATATAGTTTCCCGAGCTAGTACAAAGGGAAAATATGTTATATGGTTGGTACCTGCTTCACCCCAAGAGCATATCTGGTGGAGTCCATGTTCGCCCAAATATCAGATAGGTAGTAACGATATGCCTACGTATGAGAATGCAATTGTACACAAAGTTTACATCACATAAATATAGAAACATAATTCTAACCGAACTAAAGAACACTTCTATGAAGTTACTAGTTTAGGGTAAGTACTAGAGTAACCTACATTACAATTGATGGCAGGTTGTTCGGTAGATAGCTCACTTTGCTGGGTGTATTCTTCTGACAGAAATCTACGTCTTAACAGATCGTGTTCACATTTGATACCCAGGATGTGTTCTTTTTCAATTTCAGAAATGAGCTGCAATTAATACATGGACCGATATAATATACACAAATCAAATGGTAGCTTGTATAAGTATGTTTTTGAGCCTAGTAAGGATCTTACATCTTCAATAGTATTTAGGACCATGGCACACATTTTATTCCTTGGTCTTATATAGTTCCCTTTACAGTTCCTCATTGCCGCCTTTGAAAAAGGAGAAGGAAAAAAATTGCTACCACTTCAATAGCTGAATGTGTGTGAATGTGGAATTACCTCGTATATTTGACTAGATATAATTCCAACACCATAAGCATACGATATTTGGAAATTGTTATCATAAAACATGGAGTCCGTAATTGGGTTGCCGACTAGATAGCCCTGCAATTAGTGAACACAGTAAAGAATAAGGATAATGGTAACACGCCTTGTTTTCCTTACTATTATTTTGTGTAGTTTATTGAATGAAACTATTAGTTACTTGAATCTTAGTGAATTTACTTGCCTTGAGATTAATCCTGGGTTGCTTCCCTTGTTTGATTTCTGAAGCCAAAATGAAGATCATGTTAGGACTAACTACTAGGATAGGAGGCCATGATTAATCACAAGTAACTCTGGACATGAATTGACATAGCTGTCTATTTACTACATATTCAGACCGATGAATTGCAATACCTTTTATATATAGTTTTCTACTTACATTACCATATTATTATATCCTTATTTATTTTAGAATATGTGTACAACAATTTCACAATCTTTGGGTGGGATTTCTTGACTCCCAGCTTATCCCTGGCAAGCCAGATAAGATTCGGTGGAAGCTCGCCACCTCAGGCGAGCACTCTTCCTCCTCTGCCAACAATGTGCAATTCCTCGGCATCACATCCACAAGAATGACTCCTGTCGTTTAGAAGCCATGGGCCACCCAAGAGCAAGTTATATTCTTGGCTCGTCATTCAGGTACAGATTTTGATGACCGATTGGTTGCAAAAGAGGGGTTGGCCCAAGTGCAGGGTTTGTAAGCTTCGCAAATCCAATCCTAAAATGATGATAAATCTTCTTTTCAAGAGCAAATTCTCTAGACATATTTTGTTGGGGGTTGCATCATGGTTAGGCCTCCACGACTTCCATCCCAATTCGTGGAGCAGTGATACACCCGTCAGCTCGTTGTGGACGAATGCCACCATGAGGATCACCAATCCAAGAACCGACGACTGTGGCTAGAATGATCAAACCCAGCCTAGACTAAAGAAAAGGTACAACACAAGGCATGAAGCAATGACCATCTACTACAAGAACCTAAAACCCAGTTTGCAACAACGCGACCAAACTCGGCAACCATTATGATGAAGATGGCATCGACTAAAGGTAAAGCATCATAGGGACAAATTCATCACTAGCCTTGAGCCAAACAACTTGCATGAGCATAGGCGCAAACATCTTTGAGAAATTAGGCCACTGGCCAAATGACGTTGGACCTACGCCACTCATTCCATAGAAGAGGAGCCATCGGATGGATGCCTAGACTAGAGGGAGCAAAAAGGGCACACACGAGCACTAGGGAGACCTACAACCTACCAGGGCAGCACAAAGACACACCCCACGAGTAGCACGAAACAAACTACCTTTAGTGTCCGAGTTGTTGTGATGTAAAACCCCGAGCACCCACAAACGGCCAATGGCTAACCATCACAAAACCATGACCAAAACCGCCCACTAGCTGGACAGGAGTCGAACGTAGGTGGCTGTGCCAGATCCGCCTGAACCGCAGCTAGATCAGGCTGATAACAACCAAGATCAATCTATTCCACGACCAAATAATGAACAAGATAGCTATAGACATAGACATGTAGACTAGGCGCCATGCAAGCGACGATGATGATACAAGGTGAGCCCGCCGCATCTGACAACCATGCCAACTGGCGGTAGCAAACATGGGGGGATGGGCGGCTTGGGTTTGTGAGAAGCGTCAGGCCGATGGTTTTAAGTAGGTTGGAGTTGGGGCTCGCAGCGATGAGACTAGGGACGACAATGAGCTATGGCGACCCCGCTGCCCTCATTAACCGTGTGTGCTTACTGACGACGTCAGGTGGTGGTGGCAAGGGAGTGGATGACATGTGGAACTAGGGTTTGGGAGCGGCGTGGGGCAGACTGCTTTTGGCGAACTTTTGAGTTGCTCCCCGCCATTGAAGTTTTTGTAATCTTGATACTCTATTTCACTCTCCTTAGTTAGGGAAACACCAATTTTTTTGCCTCCTCTTAAGAAAAACATATGTACAAGCTTATTACCTTGTGAAATGTGTTGCGCGGTAATTGGGGACATCTTTCCAGCATATGAACTTCCTCCAACAAAGAAAGGATTTGACTGGTAGCGCGGGTGATCGATAAACCACTACATCAACATGCATAAGATGGTAAGAAAGCCATTCAACTACAACAATAGTAAATAGAAAGATAACTTTCACCTTGTTGAGAAATGTTATGATGTGCAAAGTAGATGAGAAATCCCCAACATCACGATGACTTTCTATATCACGAGCATACGAGAAACCAGTACCCACTGGAGAATCCAACAAGATGATGCTTGCCACCTGAATATAGTACATGCTTATTGGACAGGACATGTGGAAAGGAGCGTCTGGAATGTTAAGACTAAATCATATCTTACCTTGGACCATGAATCGGGATTATATGCCAACTCTGGCAAACTACCATTATAAGGTGCAAGAACGAATTTCATTGGACCTGTGAAGCAAATATTAAAATATCAATGAAGATCGATCTGGTGGTGAAAATAATATGATGCGGTTAGTGAGAGAAACTATATTTTTTTATAAGCCAGCACATTCAGTCGTTTTCAACAAATTTTGGTTGTGTGTTCAGTCATCTAGAGCGGAGGGTAAAAATGCCTCCCACTATTGCATGTGCGCCTGCATCAGGAAATGCATGCTTACTAGATAACTTCTTTATTGTCAGGCATTGCCATATAGTAGCACATCTGTTGTTATGCACACTATCATGATATAATATCATATCCTCTTTATTCCTTTAATTGTATGCGGCAGCAAAATGCCTGGTTGGCATATATGATACTTGCTATGATATCCCCACTATGGAAGGTCTTATCTTACCCAATAGTTTGCTAGGGATTTACACCCATATTATATTACAAAGAGGTATTTTAAGAGCAGTCCTAGTGCTCCATGTGTATTATATCTAAAGCTTGTCATGTAGGCAAAATCTGAGGGGCACCCTATTTAATGAGTAAAGAAATCTTTACCATATTGTAGTCTAGATATGGCTCTTAACATCAAAATCATGAAAACTGATGCCTCTGTCTAACAGAACACCTTAAATGACAGCAATTTTAGATACACACTAAGATACAAGGCATATTTAACAAACTGTCATCTGACTCCTACACCATTTAGTTTTACATGAAGGTTCATGTTTTTATCCTTTTCTTTTTCTCTTTTATATTGATTGATTTATGTTATTTATTTGTCTTTTTTCATGTCTCACACAACTACACTTGCATGCACGTGCACCTGCGCCCAAACTGCAGTTGCACGTTCGCATGCCTGCGCATTTGTAATTGCATGCAACCAAATTGTACGCAATTGCATGTCCACCAGCCACATGCAGCTACAGTGCAGTCCTGTATACCAATGTGCAAGTGTAGTTGCACTTATCTGATTGTGCACGACTACATATTCATGGATCTCACGCAACCGTAGTTACACACCCTTCGGTTGTGCACAACTGCATTTCCATCAGAAGCGTGCAAATGCACTTGCACACCTGTCTGTTGTGCGCAACACACAACTGTAGTTGCACATTTGTGTTCCTATGCGCAGCTGCACGTCCACTCACCGTCGGCAACCGCAGTTACAGACCCTCGCACCTATGCGCAGTTGCACACTCATCGGCTGTTTGCAACTACATGTCCAAGTGATACACACAATTACATTTATGTATTTTCTAAGAAAAATACAATAAAGAAATCATAAAATACAAAAATAAAATTAGGGAAATATAAAGAAGCAACAAAAAAAGTATGGTGATGTCAGCAAGACCTGATTAATTCTCATCTAGATGAGAGCTAGCCACACCCATACGATAAATCTTAAGATATGATGAATTGCATAAAAGTTCAAAATACCACAGCGATATAAATTTATCAAATCAGTGTTACACCTAGCCAAAATTTTGATTATCCAAATTCTGTGATTGTGATATTTGTGATTGACCAATTATCCCACTCAATGCTGATCTCCAACCTTTATTAGAGGCTGACATGTGCTACTTTCAGCCGTGGAGCATAATTGCGGAGATATCCTTTTCAATTTATTTGCACGGGTTAGTTGGGGTTGGAGCAGATTAGTTCGGCGGGCAAGGAGAAGCCAACTAGTGGGTCGTGAAGAGTTTGATCAGGTTAGCATCTAAAGCCAACTCCGTACATGATACTAGTAGTACTATTCTTTTTTTTTTTTTGCGATAGGGAGGGAGTACTATTCAGCATGCCATTTTAGATGTTTGCATATTTTCCAAAATTAGGCACTCCGTCCAATCCATATTATTTGTCACTGATTAATATAGATCAGTTGGAGTAGTAGATTATTTTGCAGATCCAGGTTGTGAAGAGATTGATCAGATCAACTGCTCAATTGATCCTGCATGCACGTAAGTAAAGAAATATGCATCTGTATCCTATACCTTGTAAATTTCACACAGGTCAACACAAGCTGATAAACATTTCCAAGCTCGGAGGATATGTAAACTTCACTCTTTATCTCAATCTTATATGTACTAGTAGTACGTAATTGACAGCAACGGCAGCATGCTTATAGAGACAAGAAGATCCGAGGGAGGATGAGGGGCTCACCAACTTCGTAGAAAATCAAGCTAGAGCAGCGGGGTCCTCCCGTCAGCCACAGGACGACGGGGTCCGTGTCGGGGCTCCTCTCCGACTCCACGAAGTAGTAGAAGAGCTCCGTTCCCGTCTCCTCGTCCACGTTGACGTACCTGCAGAAGCACAAGAGCACTCAGAGAAAGAAGCATGGAAGCTTGCAGGGAGAGGCAGAAGCTTGCTTACCCGGTCTCCAGGTGGAAGGGAAGGCGGCCATGGAAGCCGGGTAGATGGGTCACCACCGTCGCCGAGCGCGAGAGCGGCAGAAGAAGCAGAGCGAGGGGAACGACGAGACGCAGGAACAACAAGGAAGCCATGCCCTCAGCTTCTCACGACGAGATGGTGTCCAACGGGCATCTCTTTTCCTTGCCCGTCGTCGACCTTATACAACTCACGTTTGAACGCGGGTCCTTCTAGTTCTAGATCTGTGCCTGCTATTAATTTCAATCCACGTGCTTGGTCTGCCTGCCATTTCATTATCAAGGCAACTCTCTCTTCTAGGTCATAACTACCTTCATGAGTTTAGCTAACTGATTCCCGAGGGTGGAGGAGGGAGACAGACGACGGAGATCGACGAAGCCCTTCCATCACCTCGCGGAGGGGACGGGAGAGGAGGGTACCCGGCCGAGACTTCATTGGCTCGTTGCCGCTTTCTTTGTAACGCATGGGACGGGAGACACGCTAGCACACAATGTTGCTAACATGGTAATCACTCCACTACTACCACGAGGTGGCAGTACTGTGTACTAGTGTCCTGTAATGTTTAGTGACCAAATATTGTATTACTTTGGCAATGTTCACATATAAAAGAAACACTTCATGAAATGGAAGATTTGGTCGTCAATGCGTGTTGTAAAAACTGGTCCGCCATTTGAAAAATAGTTGTTGGAGGCCATGTCTTTTATTATACATGAAAAACCCAAATGAACTGGAGTATTGGACATGGGAGATACAACACATCACAGCGGCTTATTATCCAACCAGCGTTGAGCCATGTCAAGACTTTCCCTAGGCCGATACTCTATGGCTGAGTGGCCACCACCCTGTGTAAGCAATTAAACAATAATTATTGCAGTGTCACATCGTTTCTTCTACCGTCCAATCCTATCAGTAACTTTATATCACGGAATGCAAAATCGTATCAGTAGCTTTATATCACAGAGTAGAAGATAATGTACCTTTAGTGTCGCAAATGTCAAATGGTTGGCGTATGTGATTGTAAATCTACACCAAAGACAACACAACCAAAAGAACAAAATTAAAATATCAAGCATGTACTCTTTCCACAAATTCATCTTCTCTATTGATGTTGACCTTTTTTGGTCTATGTTAAAGCTACTGTACATCCTAGTGTATGGGGCAGCAAAATAAACAGAAACATCATATCACTCTTCTTATATACACAAGAGCATGTACTCGTTCCACAAATTCATCTTCTCTATTGATACTTATATACACAACTTACCCTCCAGCCTGGCCACCGAGATGCCATGCTCTCCAGCCATCAACTATTGACAAGTTGAAGGATCTAATCCACGCATGTGTGCCCAAAAATGGCATCACAAGATCATGGTCGCCGCTGCACTTAAGGTGATGATTTCAGGGCATTGACAAAGTTTCAATCAGCACATGTAAATACCAAGCAGAGGAAAATTGCACCTGAACACAAGTGCACGGTAGCCCCTGCTTGTGAGGTTGAAATGGTACTCTATGCTGCTCGAGACATCAAATGAATAGGGCATACTTTTTCTGCATCTCTTAAACTCTCCAATTGTTCCCTAGATCGATGCGATGAGTCAACAAGTCAACAATGATCAAAAGTTTGGAAATTCTACAAAAGGTGGTTCTCACATGTCTACTCTCAATAGTTAGAAATTGTTAAAACATCATTTATTTTTATGGGTCTCAACTAGAACAATGTGAAATGAATATATTACTCAATTTAGGACCATTTAGTCAATGTTGCTACCTGAAATGGCTATATTTATTCAACTCTAGGACCATTTAGTCCATATTGTAGTCTGCGTTGTGCCGAAAGGCCTACTAAACCAGCATTCCGACCCCGTTGTATTGTTATACACATGTCAAGAACTAACATGGACTAAGATTGTCAGATCCAATAAGAGTTGTACCACACTGCTAGTTGCAATTAACTAATTTAGATGACATGATATGGCGACGAAGCAAACCAATTATCTCATATATGCTAGCTACTTGATCATGTATGTATGTTTTTTTTTTTTGCAATATGTATGCATACTTAGCATAAATGGAAATAGATCATATGATTTATTACATGCTTCACCCCAAGAGCATCTCTGGTGGAATTTTCATTCGCCCAAATATTGGATAGGTAGTAACGGTATGCCTGTATATGAGAATCCAATCATAGACAAAATTCATATCACCGGAACGCAAAAACGAAAATTCATATCAAATTTTAAAAAAAACTTCTATAAAATAATCACTCCTTGGTAAATACTAGAGTAACTTACAAAACAATTGATGGTAGGTTGTTCAGGAGATAGCTTGCTTAGCTGAGCATTTTCTTCTAACATAAATCTATGTCGTAAGAGATCCCATACACATTTGACACCCACGATATATCCTTCGTCAATTTCAGAAATGAGCTGCAATTAATACAAGGGATCAATATAATGTTCACATGTACAATGTTAGCTTGTACAAGTAATTTGGACCTAGTAGGGATCTTACATCTTCAATAGTATTTAACGCCATGTCACACAGTTTATTCTGTGGTCTTATATAATTTCCTTTACAGTTCCCCACTGCAGCCTTTGGAAAAGGAGAAGGAAAACAATATTATCACTGCAATTTATAGATGTGTGTGAATGTGCAATTACCTCATATAGTTGATCAGATATAATTCCAACACCATGAGCATATTGTGCTCTGAAATTTCTATCATAATCCGAGCCTGTGAAAGGGTTGCCGACTAGATAGCCCTATAATTAATTGAATTAATGAACACAACAACTGATGAAAACACACCTTTCATTCATTACCATCACTTATTTTAGTTTATAAAATAAAAGAATTAGTTGCTTTTTTGGGCATAACTATTAGTTGCTTTAAGCCTAATGAATTACTTGCCTTGAGATTAATCCTGGGTTGCTTCCCATGTTCGATTTCTGAAGCAAAAATGAATATCACGTTAGAACTAACTACTAGGATAAGAGGCCACGGTTAATCACAAGGAACTCCAAAAATTAATGGACACTCTTGTTTATTTACTATATACATATATTGACTGAAGAATTAATGCAAATTTGCATTTAAAAATTTATTTACCACAACTTACATTACCAGATTATGATATCATTGTTTATTTTAGAGTCAATGTCCAGACTTACCTTGTGAAATGTGTTGTGCGATAATTGGAGTCATCATTCCAGCATATGAACTTCCTCCAACAAAGAAAGGATTTGATTGGTAGTGTGGGTGATTGATAAACCACTATATCAAGATGCATAAGACGATAATTCATACACATATTTTTTTCAATAAATACCTGACAAAAAAAGATAAGTTTCACCTTGTTGAGAAATGTTACAACATGCATAGAAAACGAGAAATCCCCCACATCACGATAACCTTCCAGGTCACGTGCGTAGGAGAAACCCGTACCCACTGGAGAATCCAACAGGATGATGCTTGCCATCTGAATATAAAATACAGGCTTACTAGAATAGAGATGCAGAGAGGGACGTCATCAATGTTAAGATAAAATAATATCTTACCTTGGACCATGAATAGGGATTATAGGCCATCTCTGGCAAGCTACCATTATAAGGCGCCAACACGAATTTCATAGGACCTGTTACGCAAATATTACTGATGTATATTTCATGCAAAAACATAAAAGAAAAGATCAACCCATTGGTGAAAGCTCCATGAGATGCTTAGTGAGAGAAACTAGTTATTTGGTGAGCAAATCTAGCAAAACATGACATCATGTTCTTTAATTTTTGTAGAAGCTGACTCATTCAATCGTTTTCAACAAAACTTGGTTGTGTGTTTAGTCATTTAGAGTAGTGGCAGGAGAAAGTGCTTTCCACTATCTAAACCATAAAGTGTTGCATGCACTCCCGCATATGGAAATGCATAGGATCTGTCGAGTGCTATACTTCTATTAGGCTGGTCATAGTGGGAGTAACTTAACTGGTAACATAACGCTTTTCAAGACAAGTTTGCTTATGTGGCATGTAGTTAATCAGGAGAAAGGTGTTTGGAGTAACATAATATGTTAATGTAACATAATGGAACCCAAAGCAAAATGACTCTATAATCTAATAAATGCAATCATCTATGATATTACGTCTATGTTACTTTGCACTATGATACTACTTCTATGTTACTTTGCACTATGCAATCATCTATAATATGCATGACACTAGTCTAAGTTACTCCCCACTATGACTAGCCTTATCTGACTCAATAGCTTACTAAGGATTTGCGCCCACATGTTGTATTCAACAACTTTTAACGGTGTTAAGCTAGTCCCAGGCCATTTGACAACTAACAAGGGTCCCACCCGCATGTGGATTATTGCACTCGATCGGAGGTTTGAATCAGAAACAACCAACATAGTGATTGAAAGTTTGTACTAAGTAAGATCACTGATCAATCATGAATATATTTATTATGGGTTTCAGTTCTTCAACATATATGTCAACATTTTAGTCCAATGTTTTGGATTTTGTATGGATCAAAAATTTCCCTTCCCAGGAAACCAAGAACTCCATTATACTAATTATGTGAACTTTGTGAAAGACATTCACTGATCTAATGGAGACTGTTAAGTAGTTGTATGATATCAGTTCTGGGAAATTTCATGAAAATAAATCCAGAAATTTATGCCTTCTACGGAAATAGGTAATCTCATAATATGTGGACAAGGCATAGGTTTGTCACTACGTGCAATAATTCATGTAGTCCGGTGCTAATTTTAGTTATTCTCTGTAATCAATGTAGCCACCCTTTGATAAAAAGGGTTTTCGCCTTACTTTACGGATAAAGCAACAACCGAGTACATAGGTAACACACATACACCAACCCGTTGTAGTCACCCCCTTGGCCTTTAGTCACTCATGTTAGAAATTTAGTGTTTTCGGTCTACCCCTATTCCTCTGTGCTTATCCGTGGTGCCGCTCACGATTCGCATATCCGAGGCTAGGGTATAGGGACCTTCTTATACTATTTTTCATAAAGTCCACCTCTTATATAGATAAGATTCCTAATCGTTACAACTAGTTTCCGGGATAGAGTCCAGATCAAATTACCAACCACGATCATATTTGTCTGTTAACGGATTATGCCCGTTATGTCCTCGGAGCACGCGCTTGTGAGCAACGCGTCATAATAGAGTGTAAATTCCTCTAATTACATAAATCAACATTAGGGTTGTAATCTGACTATACGATCTAACTCCTTCCAATCATCGGTGTACCAGGTAGTCTTTTTAATATGAATAGTATATTGTATTCCATTAATAATCGACCAGCTTCCTTAAGCATATATTATTTAAGTGCATTCCAACAAGTAACAATTTCATGCTACACATGTAAAGCAATTCCATGTATAAATACATGTATAATTCTATAATGAGATATTCCGAATATTAACAATTTCAAGTAATTTGAATATAGTTGCAGGACACATAATCCCAACAACTCATAAGAGTGTTTTCTTATTATTAACTATTGATCCATTAAGAGAAGTTCACTTTATAGATAAAGCAACAACCGAGCACATAGGTGACACACATACACAAACCCGCTGTAGTCACTCATAATAGTGATTTCTTATTATTAACTATTGATCCATTAAGAGAAGTGGGTGCAAGGACTTCTCTTTTTTTGTAAATTTCACAGGTCTGTTAAAAGCAATGTTTTAAATAGCGGCGGCCCTTCAAATTAGCTATAGCAAGGCTATAGCTAGCCGACTATTTCGTAAGCTTAGCGGGGTACGCCATATAGCGGCACCTGCTCAAACTGCTATAACCCAGCTATGGGGCTATTTAAAACTTTGGATAAAAGGTGCCAAACTTTGTAACACAACCTGATACACATTTGCAAACTCGGACGATTTGCTCATCTAGCTTTGAATTAGAGGCTAATAGAAGTTAACTTCACTCTTTATCTTAATCTGATGTAGTAATTGACAGCATGGCGGCTTCCTTCTAGCCAGCTAATACGCCCACAGGAGACGAGGAACGGAGGATGAGGGCCTCACCAACTTCGTAGAAAATCAAGCTAGAGCAGCCGGGCCCGCCCGTCAGCCACAGGACGACGGGGTCCGTGTCGGGGCTCCTCTCCGACTCCACGAAGTAGTAGAAGAGCTCCGTTCCCGTCTCCTCGTCCACGTTGACGTACCTGCAGAAGCACAAGAGCACTCAGAGAAAGAAGCATGGAAGCTTGCAGGGAGAGGCAGAAGCTTTGCTTACCCGGTCTCCAGGTGGAACGGAAGGCGGCCATGGAAGCCGGGGAGATGGGTCACCACCGACGCCGGGCGCGAGAGCGGCAGAAGAAGCAGAACCAAGGGGACGACGAGACTCAGGAAGAAGGAAGCAGCCATACCCTTACGTACGCAGATGGTGTTCAACGGCATCTCTTTTCCTTGTCCGTCGTCGACCTTATACAGCTCAGGTTTGGATGCGGATCTTGCGAAGTAATGACTGACGTGACCGCAAATTAGGAACCGTACTGACGCTCGCTCCCTCTAGATCTATGCCTGCCAGTTCAGGCCACGTACTCTGCTCGGTATGCCTGCCATTTCATTAGATAACCATGGCAAGGTGATTTCCATGCCAACTCGCCTCTACATGTGTGCATGCAAGAGCCGTGGCGATGCTGGCCTGGTTAGAGCCTTTGTTTAAGTTTTTGTGGCTAGCTTTTGAGTATGCTTAGTTCACAATTTGAAAAAATATGTTTGCAAATAGTATAAAATGTTTGGGAATTCAAAAAATATTGTTGATTTTAGAAAATGTTTGAAAATTTGTAAAAAAAATGTTCGTGAATTTAAAAAATTCTCAGATTTCAAATATGTTCATGAGTTAAGAAAATGTTCATGATGTCATAAAATTGTATCTCGATGAAGCAGCAAAAGGTGATCATGGTTATTGAAGATTATGATTTTTTTTTCTTTCTTTACAGCGCACAGACTTTTTTACTAATACTAGAGCCAACCGAGTCCGAGAGCGGTAGAAGAAGCAGACCCAAGCGACCATGTAGCACGAAGACTACACAACCCTCGCAGATTTTTTTATTCATTACTTCTCAACCTTAGAGCATCTCCAACAGGCGCGGCAAAACGCGCGCCCGCGTGGTAAAAGCAGTTTTTCGCGCGCGCTGGTTGGTTCCGCGTGCTCCAGCGGTGGCGGGAAGTTACCGCGCGCGGAAAGAGTTTGCGCGCGAGAGAGAGAAAGCGACACGCGGCGCGGTAGATTTGGCGCGCCGCTTCACGCGCGCCTATAAAGTCCCGCGCTTCGCCACGCGCACAGAACAGCCACGGCTCTCCTCCTCGCAACCTCTCCGCTTCGCCGCTTTCTGCGCCACCACCGCGCCACCATGCCGCCGCACCGCCGGGATGCTTCGGCCTTTCGCGGCGTCCCTGAGCGCCCCAACGGCTGGTACTCCGCCGAGATACGGTTCGGCGACGTCCGGCTCGGCCTCGGGACGTTCCGGAGCGCGCCCGAGGCGGCCCGCGCATACGTCGCGGCGGCATGGCACTTGGAGAGGCCCCGGTCGCAGATGAATTTTCGGGACGTCTTCACGCGCGAGGGGGCGCAGCGCCTCGCCCCTCTGCCGCGTCTCATCACGAACATGGACCGTGCCGACCACTCTCGGCGGCAGCGCCGTCTCCTCGTCGCCGAAGAGGACGAGCGAGCCATGGCGGAGTGGCGTCGTCGCCACCCAGAGGACGTCGACGCCGAGCGTGCCTACTCGGCGGAGAGGACGGCAAGGCGCCGCTCGGAGCGGGCGGACCGGCGTCAGCGGAAGGAAGTGGCGAACGAGCAGTGCGACATCGTCTCCGCAGGTGGGAGGTCGTTCTTCACCTCGGACGATGAACGTTGGGACAACATATGGCTCTCAACCTCGGACGACACCGACGAGAGTGATGATGGTGATGATAGTGACTTGGAGTAGTTTTCTATCTATGTATGCCGTAGTAGTTTCTATGTATCTATCTATGCCGTAGTAGTATCTATCTATCTATGTATGTCGAACTATCTATCTATCTATGCCGTAGTAGTTGCACCGATGTAAAATATGAAGGAAATATGCCCTAGAGGCAATAATAAATTTATTATTTATTTCCTTATAATCATGATAAATGTTTATTATTCATGCTAGAATTGTACTAACCGGAAACTTAATACACGTGTGAATACATAGACAAACAAAGTGTCACTAGTATGCCTCTACTTGACTAGCTCGTTAATCAAAGATGGTTATGTTTCCTAATCATGAACAATGAGTTGTTATTTGATTAACGGGATCACATCATTAAGAGAATGATCTGATTGACATGACCCATATTAGCACCCGATCGTTTAGTATGTTGCTATTGCTTTCTTCATGACTTATACATGTTCCTATAACTATGAGATTATGCAACTCCCGTTTTCCGGAGGAACACTTTGGGTACTACCAAACGTCACAACGTAACTGGGTGATTATAAAGGAGTACTACAGGTGTCTCCAAAGGTACATGTTGGGTTGGCGTATTTTGAGATTAGGTTTTGTCACTCCGATTGTCGGAGAGGTATCTCTGGGCCCTCTCGGTAATGCACATCACTTAAGCCTTGCAAGCATTGCAACTAAATGAGTTAGTTGCGGGATGATGTATTACAGAACGAGTAAAGAGACTTGCCGGCAACGAGATTGAACTAGGTATTGGAATACCGACGATCGAATCTCAGGCAAGTAACATACCGATGACAAAGGGAACGACGTATGTTGTTATGCGGTCTGACCGATAAAGATCTTCGTAGAATATGTAGGAGCCAATATGGGCATCCAGGTCCCGCTATTGGTTATTGACCGGAGACGTGTCTTGGTCATGTCTACATTGTTCTCGAACCCGTAGGGTCCGCACGCTTAAGGTTACGATGACAGTTATATTATGAGTTTATGCATTTTGATGTACCGAAGGTTGTTCGGAGTCCCGGATGTGATCACGGACATGACGAGGAGTCTCGAAATGGTCGAGACATAAATATTGATATATTGGAAGCCTATGTTTGGATATCGGAAGTGTTCCGGGTGAAATCGGGATTTTACCGGAGTACCGGGAGGTCACCGGAACCCCCCGGGAGCTATATGGGCCATGATGGGCCATAGTGGAAAAGAGAAGAGGCAGCCCCTCATGGGCCGCGCGCCCCTCCCCTCCCTTGGTCCGAATAGAACAAGGAGAGGGGGCCGGCCCCTCTCTCTCTTTTCCCCCCTCCGCGAATCATATTCCAACTAGGATTGGGGGGGGGGGGGAATCCTACTCCTAGAGGGAGTAGGACTCTTCTGGCACACCAACCTTGGCCGGCCAGCCTCCCCCCCTTTAGTCCTTTATATACGGAGGCAGGGGCACCCAGACACACACAAGTTGATCCACGTGATCTATTCCTTAGCCGTGTGCGGCGCCCCCAGCCACCATAGTCCTCGATAATATTGTAGCGGTGCTTAGGCGAAGCCCTGCAGCAGTAGCATGTCAAGATTGTCACCACGCCGTCGTGCTGACGGAACTCTTCCCCGACACTTTGCTGGATCGGAGTCCGGGAATCGTCATCGAGCTGAACGTGTGCTAGAACTCGGAGGTGCCCTAGTTTCGGTGCTTGATCGGTCGGATCGTGAAGACGTACGACTACATCAACCAAACGCTTCCGTTGTCGATCTACTAGGTATGTAGATCATACTCCCCCTCTCATTGCTATGCATCACCATGATCTTGCGTGTGCGTAGGAAAATTTTGAAATTACTACGAAACCCAACAGTGGCATCCGAGCCTAGGTTTTATGTGTTGATGTTATATGCACGAGTAGAACACAAGTGAGTTGTGGGCGATATAAGTCATACTGCCTACCAGCATGTCATACTTTGGTTCGGCGGTATTGTTGGATGAAGCGGCCCAGACCGACTTTACGCGTACGCTTACGCGAGACCGGTTCTCCCGACGTGCTTTGCACAGAGGTGGCTTGTGGGTGACAGTTTCTCCAACTTTAGTTGAACCAAATATGGCTACGCCCGGTCCTTGCGAAGGTTAAAACGGAGTCAAATTGACAAACTATCGTTGTGGTTTTGATGCGTAGGCGAGATTGGTTCTTACTTAAGCCCGTAGCAGCCACGTAAAACTTGCAACAACAAAGTAGAGGACGTCTAACTTGTTTTTGCAAGGCATGTTGTGATGTGATATGGTCAAGACATGATGCTGAATTTTATTGTATGAGATGATCATGTTTTGTAACCGAGTTATCGGCAACCGGCAGGAGCCATATGGTTGTCGCTTTATTGTATGCAATGCAATCACGATGTAATGCTTTACTTTATCACTAAACGGTAGCGATAGTCGTGGAAGCACAAGCTTGGCGAGACGACAACGATGCTACGATGGAGGTCAAGGTGTCACGCCGATGACGATGGTGATCATGACGGTGCTTCGGAGATGGAGATCACAAGCACAAGATGATGATGGTCATATCATATCACTTATATTGATTGCATGTGATGTTTATCTTTTATGCATCTTATCTTGCTTTGATTGACGGTAGCATTATAAGATGATCTCTCACTAAATTATCAAGAAGTGTTCTCCTTGAGTATGCACCGTTGCGAAAGTTCTTCGTGCTGAGACACCACGTGATGATCGGGTGTGATAGGTTCTACGTTCAAATACAACGGGTGCAAAACAGTTGCACACGCGGAACACTCAGGTTATACTTGACGATCCAAGCATATACAGATATGGCCTCGGAATACGGAGACCGAAAGGTCGAGCGTGAATCATATAGTAGATATGATCAACATAATGATGTTCACCAATGAAACTACTCCATCTCACGTGATGATCGAACATGGTTTAGTTGATTAGGATCACGTAATCACTTAGAGGATTAGAGGGATGTCTATCTAAGTGGGAGTTCTTTGAGTAAATTAACTGAACTTAAATTTATCATGAAACTTAGTACCTGATTAGTATCTTGCTTGTTTATGGTTGATTGTAGATAGATGGCTCGTGCTGTTGTTCCGTTGAATTTTAATGCGTTCCTTGAGAAAGCAAAGTTGAAAGATGATGGTAGCAATTACACGGACTGGGCCGTAACTTGAGGATTATCCTTATTGCTACACAGAAGAATTACGTCCTGGAAGCACCGCTGGGTGCCGGGCCTGCTGTAGGAGCAACGCCGGATGTTATGAACGTCTGGCAAAGCAAAGCTGATGACTACTCGATAGTTCAGTGTGCCATGCTTTACGGCTTAGAATCGGGACTTCAACAACGTTTTGAACGTCATGGAGCATATGAGATGTTCCAGGAGTTGAAGTTAATATTTCAAGCAAATGCCCGGATTGAGAGATATGAAGTCTCCAATAAGTTCTATAGCTGCAAGATGGAAGAGAACAGTTCTGTTAGTGAGCATATACTCAAAATGTCTGGGTATAATAATCAGTTGATTCAATTGGGAGTTAATCTTCCAGATGATTGCGTCATTGACAGAATTCTCCAATCACTGCCACCAAGCTACAAGAGCTTCGTGATGAACTATAATATGGAAGGGATGAATAAGACTATTCCCGAGCTCTTCGCGATGCTGAAAGCTGCGGAGGTAGAAATCAAGAAGGAGCATCAAGTGTTGATGGTCAACAAGACCACTAGTTTCAAGAAAAAGGGCAAAGGGAAGAAGAAGGGGAACTTCAAAAGGAACGGCAAGCAAGTTGCTACTCAAGAGAAGAAACCCAAACCTGGACCTAAGCCTGAAACTGAGTGCTTCTATTGCAAGCAGACTGGTCACTGGAAGCGGAACTGCCCCAAGTATTTGGCGGATAAGAAGAATGGTGAGGTGAACAAAGGTATATGTGATATACATGTTATTGATGTGTACCTTACTAATGCTCGCAGTAGCACCTGGGATTTGATACTGATTCTGTTGCTAATATTTGCAACTCGAAACAGGGACTACTGATCAAGCGAAGATTGGTTAAGGACGAGGTGACGATGCGCGTGGGAAACGGTTCCAAAGTCGATGTGATCGCAGTCGGCACGCTACCTCTACATCTACCTTCGGGATTAGTATTAGACCTAAATAATTGTTATTTGGTGCCAGCGTTAAGCATGAACATTATATCTGGATCTTGTTTGATGCGAGACAGTTATTCATTTAAATCAGAGAATAATGGTTGTTCTATTTATATGAGTAATATCTTTTATGGTCATGCACCCTTGAAGAGTGGTCTATTCTTGTTGAATCTCGATAGTAGTAACACACATATTCATAATGTTGAAACCAAAAGATGCAGAGTTGATAATGAGAGTGCAACTTATTTGTGGCACTGCCGTTTAGGTCATATCGGTGTAAAGCAAATAAAGAAACTCCATACTGATGGACTTTTGGAACCACTTGATTATGAATCACTTGGTACTTGCGAACCGTGCCTCATGGGCAAGATGACTAAAACGCCGTTCTCCGGTACTATGGAGAGAGCAACAGATTTGTTGGAAATCATACATACAGATATATGTGGTCCGATGAATATTGAGGCTCATGGCGGATATCGTTATTTTCTCACCTTCACAGATGATTTAAGCAGATATGGGTATATCTACTTAATGAAACATAAGTCTGAAACATTTGAAAAGTTCAAGGAATTTCAGAGTGAAGTTGAAAATCATCGTAACAAGAAAATAAAGTTTCTACGATCTGATCGTGGAGGAGAATATTTGAGTTACGAGTTTGGTGTACATTTGAAAAATTGTGGAATAGTTTCGCAACTCACGCCACCCGGAACACCTCAGCGTAATGGTGTGTCCGAACGTCGTAATCGTACTTTACTGGATATGATGCGATCTATGATGTCTCTTACTGATTTACCGCTATCGTTTTGGGGATACGCTCTAGAGACGGCCGCATTCATGTTAAATAGGGCACCATCAAAATCCGTTGAGACGACGCCTTATGAACTATGGTTTGGCAAGAAGCCAAAGTTGTCGTTTCTAAAAGTTTGGGGCTGCGATGCTTATGTGAAAAAGCTTCAACCTGATAAGCTCGAACCCAAATCGGAGAAATGTGTCTTCATAGGATATCCAAAGGAAACTATTGGATACACCTTCTATCACAGATCCGAAGGCAAGACTTTTGTTGCCAAATTCGGAAACTTTCTGGAGAAGGAGTTTCTCTCGAAAGAAGTGAGTGGGAGGAAAGTAGAACTTGACGAGGTAACTGTACCTGCTCACTTATTGGAAAGTAGTGCATCACAGAAAACTGTTTCTGTGACACCTACACCAGTTAGTGAGAAAGCTAATGATAATGATCATGAAACTTCAGAACAAGATACTACTGAACCTCGTAGATCAACCAGAGTAACATCCGCACCAGAGTGGTACGGTAATCCTGTTCTGGAAGTCATGCTACTAGATCATGATGAACCTACGAACTATGAAGAAGTGATGGTGAGCCCAGATTCCGCAAAGTGGCTTGAAGCCATGAAATCTGAGATGGGATCCATGTATGAGAACAAAGTATGGACTTTGATTGACTTGCCCGATGATCGGCAAGCAATTGAGAATAAATGGATCTTCAAGAAGAAGACTGACGCTGACGGTAATATTACTGTCTACAAAGCTCGACTTGTCGCAAAAGGTTTTCGGCAAGTTCAAGGGATTGACTACGATGAGACCTTCTCACCCGTAGCGATGCTTAAGTCTGTCCGAATCATGTTAGCAATTGCCGCATTTTATGATTATGAAATTTGGCAGATGGATGTCAAAACTGCATTCCTGAATGGATTTCTGGAAGAAGAGTTGTATATGATGCAACCAGAAGGTTTTGTCGATCCAAAGGGAGCTAACAAAGTGTGCAAGCTCCAGCGATCCATTTATGGACTGGTGCAAGCCTCTCGGAGTTGGAATAAACGTTTTGATAGTGTGATCAAAGCATTTGATTTTATACAGACTTTTGGAGAAGCCTGTATTTACAAGAAAGTGAGTGAGAGCTCTGTAGCATTTCTGATATTATATGTGGATGACATATTACTAATTGGAAATGATGTAGAATTTCTGGATAGCATAAAGGGATACTTGAATAAAAGTTTTTCAATGAAAGACCTCGGTGAAGCTGCTTACATATTAGGCATTAAGATCTATAGGGATAGATCAAGACGCTTAATTGGACTTTCACAAACCACGTACCTTGACAAAATTTTTAAGAAGTTCAAAATGGATCAAGCAAAGAAAGGGTTCTTGCCTGTGTTACAAGGTGTGAAGTTGAGTAAGACTCAATGCCCGACCACTGCAGAAGATAGAGAGAATATGAAAGATGTTCCCTATGCATCAGCCATAGGATCTATCATGTATGCAATGCTGTGTACCAGACCTGATGTGTGCCTTGCTATAAGTCTAGCAGGGAGGTACCAAAGTAATCCAGGAGTGGATCACTAGACAGCAGTCAAGAACATCCTGAAATACCTGAAAAGGACTAAGGATATGTTTCTCATATATGGAGGTGACAAAGAGCTCATCGTAAAAGGTTACGTTGATGCAAGCTTTGACACTGATCCGGACGATTCTAAATCGCAAACCGGATACGTGTTTACATTAAACGGTGGGGCTGTAAGTTGGTGCAGTTCTAAACAAAGTGTTGTAGCGGGATCTACATGTGAAGCGGAGTACATAGCTGCTTCGGAACCGGCAAATGAAGGAGTCTGGATGAAGGAGTTCATATCCGATTTAGGTGTCATACCTAGTGCATCGGGTCCAATGAAAATCTTTTGTGACAATACTGGTGCAATTGCCTTGGCAAAGGAATCCAGATTTCACAAGAGAACCAAGCACATCAAGAGACGCTTCAATTCCATCCGGGATCTAGTCCAGGTGGGAGACATAGAGATTTGCAAGATACATACGGATTTGAATATTGCAGACCCGTTGACTAAGCCTCTTCCACGAGCAAAACATGATCAGCACCAAGGCTCCATGGGTGTTAGAATCATTACTATGTAATCTAGATTATTGACTCTAGTGCAAGTGGGAGACTGAAGGAAATATGCCCTAGAGGCAATAATAAAGTTATTATTTATTTCCTTATAATCATGATAAATGTTTATTATTCATGCTAGAATTGTATTAATCGGAAACTTAATACACGTGTGAATACATAGACAAACAAAGTGTCACTAGTATGCCTCTACTTGACTAGCTCGTTAATCAAAGATGGTTATGTTTCCTAACCATGAACAATGAGTTGTTATTTGATTAACGGGATCACATCATTAAGAGAATGATCTGATTGACATGACCCATTCCATTAGCTTAGCACCCGATCGTTTAGTATGTTGCTATTGCTTTCTTCATGACTTATACATGTTCCTATAACTATGAGATTATGCAACTCCCGTTTACCGGAGGAACACTTTGGGTACTACCAAACGTCACAACATAACTGGGTGATTATAAAGGAGTACTACAGGTGTCTCCAAAGGTACATGTTGGGTCGGCGTATTTCGAGATTAGGTTTTGTCACTCCGATTGTCGGAGAGGTATCTCTGGGCCCTCTCGGTAATGCACATCACTTAAGCCTTGCAAGCATTGCAACTAAATGAGTTAGTTGCGGGATGATGTATTACAGAACGAGTAAAGAGACTTGCCAGCAACGAGATTGAACTAGGTATTGGAATACCGACGATCGAATCTCAGGCAAGTAACATACCGATGACAAAGGGAACGACGTATGCTGTTATGCGGTCTGACCGATAAAGATCTTCATAGAATATGTAGGAGCCAATATGGGCATCCAGGTCCCGCTATTGGTTATTGACCGGAGACATGTCTCGGTCATGTCTACATTGTTCTCGAACCCGTAGGGTCCGCACGCTTAAGATTACGATGACAGTTATATTATGAGTTTATGCATTTTGATGTACCGAAGGTTGTTCGGAGTCCCGGATGTGATCACGGACATGACGAGGAGTCTCGAAATGATCGAGACATAAATATTGATATATTGGAAGCCTATGTTTGGATACCGAAAGTGTTCCGGGTGAAATCGGGATTTTACCGGAGTACCGAGAGGTTACCGAAACCCCCGGGAGCTATATAGGCCATGATGGGCCTTAGTGGAAAAGAGAAGAGGCAGCCCCTCATGGGCCGTGAGCCCCTCCCCTCCCTTGGTCCGAATAGGACAAGGAGAGGGGGTCGGCCCCTCTCTCTCTCTTTTCCCCCCTCCGCGAATCCTATTCCAACTAGGATTAGGGGGGGATCCTACTCCCAGAGGGAGTAGGACTCTTCTGGCGCGCCAACCTTGGCCGGCCAGCCTCCCCCCTTTAGTCCTTTATATACGGAGGCAGGGGCACCCCAGACACACACAAGTTGATCCACGTGATCTATTCCTTAGCCGTGTGCGGCGCCCCCAGCCACCATAGTCCTCGATAATATTGTAGCGGTGCTTAGGCGAAGCCCTGCAGTAGTAGCACGTCAAGATCGTCACCATGCCGTCGTGCTGACGGAACTCTTCCCCGACACTTTACTGGATCGGAGTCCGGGGATCGTCATCGAGCTGAACGTGTGCTAGAACTTGGAGGTGCCCTAGTTTCGGTGCTTGATCGGTCGGATCGTGAAGACGTACGACTACATCAACCAAACGCTTCCGTTGTCGATCTACTAGGTATGTAGATCATACTCCCCCTCTCGTTGCTATGCATCACCATGATCTTGCGTGTGCGTAGGAAAATTTTGAAATTACTACGAAACCCAACAAAATATATTTGTATCGTTTTTTTATCTATGTAATTTTAATTTAAAAAATATTGTAGAATGAGCGCGCGCTGCATTTTACCGCGCCTGCTGGAACTGCGCACGCACGCGGCTTTTCAGCGCGGCTGCTATAGCAAATGCTGCGCGCCGCGTCAAACCAGGCGATGGGCGCGCGCCAAATCCGTTTTTACCGTGCGGCGCGTTGGGCGCCTGTTGGAGATGCTCTTAGGCTGGTCATAGTAAAAGTAACATAAATAGTAACATAGATATCACATAAACAAAAATGGTGATGTGTCAAATAGTTAATGAGGAGAGATGCAAATAGAGTAATATAATATGTTACAATCACATAGCGCTTCCCAATGTAAAATGAGTCAACAAAATTATAAATGAAGGCATATATGTTACCACACCTATGACACTATTTATTACGAATGTATAAACTAATAACATATGCATGTTACTACTTTTAAGTTAATCTTCACAATGACTAGCCTTAGTATGAAGTTGAGACATTTATTTTGAAACGAATGTTGAGACACTTATTTTGAGACGAAAAGAGTATTAAAGAAAAATCTCGCAGATCACAGGGCCGCGCAATAACCACCACCAGCTGATCTGGAGTATCATTTAATCGCGACATCGATTCTAGTGTCTATGCTTTCCTGCTAGGCGCATGGTCCCGAGGAGATCTCTGACCGTTGAAGATCCTGTGTGTGGATCATTAGGCTGGTCATAGTGGGGAGTAACTTAGACTAGTAACATACATATGTTACTAGTCTATGTTACTACCTTCATAGTGGGTAGTGTTATAGGTGTGGTAACATAGTTGCCTTTATTTATTACTTTGTAGACTCATTATGCATTGGAAACCGCTATGTGATGGTAACATATTATGTTACTTTATTTGCCTCTCTCCTCATTAACTACTTGCCACATCATCATTTTTGCTTATGTGGCATCTATGTTACTACCTATGTTACTCCCACTATGACCAGCCTTAGGGAGAACTTCCGATGGATCTTTTTATGTGGATATTGCTGTAATCTAGACTCAGGGCTTCAGAGTTAAACTTGGTCGTGCATCAGCCCAGTTCGGTAATAAACGAGACCCACCAGAGTTGATCATCAAAAGATGGTTGAGGTACGCTTTACGTAGAATATTTGATTAATATAAAGCATTTGAAAAATGTTAAATGTGCATAGAAAAAGTATATTCTCATTTGTACAAAAATATAAAGAATGTGTATGAAAAAAGGTGATCATATATTTAAAAAATATCAAGCAAGCAATAGAAAACTGGTAATCAAATATTTGAAATTTTTTAATCAAGCATTTGAATTATTATTTTTAATATGTATGGAAAAGATGTTTCTCATGTGTACAAGAAAAGTATATAAAAATATACAATGTGTATGAAAATAAGGTTGATCATGTGTTTTAAAAAATTTAACAGTACAAAAATGTTTCTAATGCATACAAAAATTATATGACTTACATGGAATAAAAGTAGACTTCATGAAATATATATATTTTAAAAAATTATTTTTTTAAAATGTTAAACATGTATATAAAACTGTACCTGGTGTATACAAAAAATGTACATTGTGTGTGAAGAAATGTCTATTCCCAGTAAAAAAATGTTCACCATGTATTTGAAAGATAGGGGAAGATTTGGTCTTCAGCAAGCTACTGATCACTTCTGACTGTTTGGGAGACATATAAATGACCTAAAGATGGCCGATCACCTTGGCGCTTATTGCATTATATGGAAGGGGAATAATTCACTGAAGCAAGTAATGATGAGGCACGTAGACTTGCTAGAATGGCTACATGAGGTGGGCGCCATATGTGGCGCACGGATCCGCCGGATCATCTTTCCATTCCTGTAAACAATGTTGCTTGAAATAAAGCATGTTGTTATTTTTTTCGAGAGTACGCAAATTGCGTACCTTAGCTTTATAGAAGAAGAGAAATACAGCCATACAACCACCTCTATCTCTCGCTGCGAATAACGAGCGTAGCACAACTCCACACCCGATACAAACAAAGACAACCACACACGACTACACAACTACAACATACAAGAGCCTACCTAAACCGAAAGCCTCGCCGCGTCTCGACCGACACCGGTGAACACCGAAGAACAACAACTCCAGCTTCCTTGGTAGAGCCAGCGACGACCGAACATAGCGCCAGAGAAGAACGATCCGGACAGCGGTGCACGCCGGAGGAGCGCAACATAGGGCCTCTTATCTCCCAGCACGATGCTCCCAACAGAGGAACAACTTCAGAAGACGCCGCCATCGTGCCGATCCTACGAATCAAGGCTTTCGCCCCGGAGATGCTTACCGGTACAAGGCAACGTGGAAAATGGCGCTACACTCGGCGACGCCTCCAGGAAGGGGAATGACACCCACGGGTGCCATCGACGCCGGTCCGACCAAGGCCAAACAGAATTTTCATCCGTAGCATTGCACATATCCACGCCTCCAAGAATCCGGCCAGCCTCGAAAGTTGTCTCGCACCGCCAACACCGCAGCCACTGCAGTCGAAGCCACAGGACACTGCCGAGGAAGCACGCCTCAAGCCACCACCTTCAATGCACTTGGAACCGCAGCAACCCCCAAGCAATGCAGGGACCAGATCCGTCGCGGTGGCCTTCACCCGCACCTAGGGACTGCCACACCGGTGGATCTGACCCGCACCATCAACCACACTTCGACGCCAACTTCACAGAGGCATCACCGCCGGCACCTCACACGTAGGTGGTCGGGCGCCCGCTGCTCACCAGGGCCCTGCCTAGCCGAGCCTCGCAGCACCGCCGCCTCCATGGCTGCGCATGCGCTGCCGCCTCCGACGAAATCAGCGCACCACCCACATCCACTCTCCCGCTGCACCCTCGTACAGATCCAGGGGACCGCCGTCATGCTTCCCGCTGTGAACCCACCTCCTGCAGCACCCGTCCGGAAGCCGCCCGACGCGCCAAATCTGGCCCGAGTAGCCACGGATCCGTGCAAGGGAGGCCGACCGGCCTGCCGACCCGACGCCGACCAAGAGCGCCACCATGGCGCCACAGGCCGGATGAGGTTGCGCCGAGCCCAGCCGGGCCGCGCCGCGCCGCCCGGAGCAGGGCACCGCCATCCCCAGATGCCGCCAGCTCGCCCCGCACCACCCGGAGCAAGGCCACGCCACTCCGCCCCGACGAGAACCACTCGCGCGCGGCGCCTCGCCAGAGCCACCCCCGCCCGCCGCCGGCGCGCGACAACCACCCTAGCGAGAGGACCTCCGTGACAGATCTGGGTGTCCCGCACCGCCAGGAGCCTGGAGAGGAGGGGAGAAACCTCGCC
>NC_041388.1:424239954-424261527 GCF_002162155.2 Triticum dicoccoides | reverse complement strand
AGGGGGTGGGGAGGCGGGGTGGGGGAACTGGCGGCGGCGCGATTTAGGGTTCCAGCCGGGCCGCTCGCGGGAGCGGCACGGGGAACGGGGGTCACAAGCAAATGCTCTGATTCAAATGTGCATGTTTAAAGCATGTTTGTTATGAGCATGTTGGCGCAGTGTTGCTAACATGACATAATTAGACCCCTCCGCTGCGGGGCAACGCCACTGCATAGCAGCGTCCTTTAAAGTTTAGTGACCAAACATCGTATTACTTCGAGCAATGTTCACGGATAAAAGGAACACTTTCATGAAAAGGAATTTTTCCACGAGTGCATGTGCATCTTTTATAGAACTCATCCATCATTTGAAAAATACTTGGTGGAGGTCTGAACTTCTATTGTACATTAAAAAAAACCCACATGATTCGAGCAGGGAGAAAATGATAAAGTTAAATAGGGTAGGTCATAGAGGCTCATTATCCAACCAGCGTTGAACCATGGCAAGACATTGCTTAGGTCGGTGTTCTATGGATACGTGGCCACCACCCTGCATAAGCAATTTAACCAACAATTATTGCAGTGTTACAGTTTCTTCTGTCCAATCATGTCTGCAACATTATATCACAGAATGAAAAATACAAGATATCGTACCTTTATTGTCGCAAATGTCATATAGTTGGCGTATGTGATTGTAAATCTACACCAAAGACAACACATGTGTTCCTTGTCAAGTAACCAAGACTGAAATGTCAACAAAGTAAACAGAAAAAAACATGTTTACTTTACCCTGCAGCTTGGCCATCAAGATGCCATGCTCTCCAATCATCGACTACGGAGAAGTTGAAGGATCTAATCCACGCATGCGTGCTCAAAAATGGTATCACAAGATCATGGTCTCCGCTGCACTTAGAGGTCGTGATTTCAAGACGTGTTGACCAAGTTTCAATCAGTACATGTAAAATACCAAGGATAATAAATACTCCACCTAAACACAAGCGCACGATAGCCCCTGCTTGTGAGGTTGAAATGGTACTTTATGCTGCTGGGGACCTCCGATGCGTATGGGATACTTTTCTTGCATCTTATGAACTCTCTGGTTGTTCCCTAAATGGATGCATTGTTTCAGTAATGGTTGGACCATGTTACACAAAGGTTAGGGTGGTGCTCCATCGTCTACTCTTAATACAACTAGAAACTCCAATATGTCACGTAACATCATTTACTTCTATGGGTCTGAATTGCAACCATGTGAAACGACTATGTTACTCAATTCTTGGATCATTTAGTCAATCTTGCAAACTGCATTGTGTCGAAAGGCCAGCTAAAGTAGCATTGTGATCTGGCGACAAAGAAAATCAAATATCTCATATGCTAGCTACCTGATCATGTATGCATATAGTTTTTTGGAATATGTATGGAGACTTAGTATAAAGGGGAAAACATGTCATATATGATTGGTTACCCGCTTCACCCAAGAGCTTCTCTCGTGGAATCATCGTTCGCCCAAATATTACATAGGTAGTAACGGTATGACTACACATGAGAAGGCAAAATTCACATCATCAGAATGCAGAAAAGAAATTCATATCGAAATAAAAGTGAATCTTCTTTGAAATGATCACCCTAGGGAATAACTTACAAAACAATCTATGGTAGGTTGCTCGGGAGACGGATCACTTAGTTGAGTGTATTCTTCTGATAGAAATTTATGTGTTAACATACCCCTTATACAATTGACACCCAGGATTTGTGGCACATCAATTTCAGACACGAGCTGCAATTAAATACGAGGGACCAATATAATATACTCAAGTCAATGGAAGCTCGTATAAGTAATTTTGGAACCTAGTAGTAGTAATAGAAATCTTACATTTTGAAATGTGTTTAGCACCCTGACACACATTTTGTTTGTCGGTCTTATATAGCTTCCTTTACAATTCAAAATTGCAGCCTTTGAAAAAGGAAAAAAGGAAAATAGTGTTACCACTGCAACTTATGGATGCGCTTGAATGCGGATTTACCTCATATAGTTGATCGGATATAATCCCAACACCATGAGCATATGGTACTCTGAAATTGTCATCATAATCTGAGCCTGTAACAGGGTTGCCGACTACATAGCCCTATAAATAGTTGAATTAATGAACATAGCAAAGAACAAAAGGTTCACACTATTATTCATTACCATCACTTAGGGAAACCATTAGTTGCTTGAAGCCTAGTGAATTTACTTGCCTTGAGATTAATCCTGGGTTGCTTCCCCAGTTCGATTTCTGAAGCCAAAAGGAATATCATGTTAGAACTACTAGGAGATGAGGCCATGATCAATCACAAATAACTCCAAACTAGAATTGGAACATTTGATTATTCACTACATATCCCGATGATGTCCTACAAATTTTTATCTTAAGTTTTCTTTGCTGCAATTGGAATTACCAGATTATCATGTCCTTATTTATTTTAGAATCTGTATCCAGATTCCAGACCTACCTTGCGAAATGTGTTGTGCAATAATTGGAGACATCTTTCCAGCATATGAACTTCCTCCAACAAAGAAAGGATTGGATTGGTAGTGTGGGTGGTCGGTAAACCACTGCATCACATGCATTAGACGATAAGAGAATCACACACTTTTTTCTCAACTTCAACTGAAGTACATAGAGACATTGGTTTCACCTTGTTGAGAAATATTACGACATGCATAGAAAAGGAAAAATCCCCAATATCGTGATAACCTTTGACATCACGAGCGTACGAGAAACCAGTACCAACTGGTGAGTCCAACAAGATGATGCTTGCTGTCTGAAATTTTTGAATATAAGTTGCATGCTTGCTTGAATGGAGATGTTGAGAGGGACGTCATCAACGTTAAGATTAAATAATATCTCACCTTGGACCATGAATAGGGATTATAGGTCAACTGTGGCAAACTACCATTATACGGTGCCAACACAAATTTCATAGGACCTGCGGAGAAAATATCACTGACGTTATTAAAATAAAGTACGAATAAAGATCTACCTGGTGGCGAAAGCACTATGGAGGTGTTCGGTGGGATAAACTAGTTATTTTAGTAGAGCAAAACTGGGAAAACATGACATAGTGTTCTTCACTTTTTGAAAAGAAATTACAAGCTCGTTTTCAGCAAAAAATTGTCTGTGCATTCAGTCATCTAGAGTAGAGACTCGGAAAATGCCTTTCACTGTCTAAAACATGAAAGTTGTATGCATTTGTGCGTCTTGCTGGGTTGCTTTGTTGGCTTGGCCCTAGCCAAGAGTAAGAAGGACAAGAGAGATAATTCGGTCTCTGCATAATGAATTACGCTTTTCATCTTGTAATCTGACACCACATTATCAGGTTTGCAAATGATATCGGGCCCTTACGCTAATTGATACACCATTTTCTTCCCGTCTCTTTTTAGTTTTAGCTCAACCCCATGAGTAGATACTACCTGATGTGCAATTAGTTGTGCACTAAGTCCATGGAATTCTGCATTCCAAGATGTTCGCATATTTTCCAAATTTAGCTAGTAGATCATTTTGCATATTCAGTTTGTGGAGAGTTTGATCAGGTCAACTGCTCAACTGCTCCTACTAGCATGTAAAAAAATATACTTAGTGATCTAAACGCTCTTATATTTATTTACGGAGGGAGTATCCTGTAAAATTGACAGGCCCGTTAAAAGGCGAAAAACCTGATACATATTTTCATACTCCGATGATTTGCTCAGCTAGCTTCAAATTAGAGATTAATAAAAGGTGAACTTCACTCTTTAACTTAATCTGATTCTGATGTACTCCAGTAGTAGTTGACAGCAACGGCAGCCAGCTTCTAGCAAAGCTAGCTAGTAAACACAAGAGGAAGGGAGGACGATAAAGGGTCTCACCAACTTCGAAGAAAATCATGCCAGAGCAGAAGGGCCCACCCGTCATCCACAAAATAATTATACTGTGACCAACTGATTATACCGTAACTTCCACAAGTGATTCCAGCTACCATGGTAGGACAGGCAGGGCAGGTGATTACTGTTTGCTGATTACTCTCACACAGGCGGACAGGTTACCTACCATGATTATACTGTGACCAACTGAAGTTACGTGTGCTTGTCACGGGACGAGAAAGTTTAGGCGGACGCTAGGCGCCGGTCGACCCAAAATTCGGCTAGTCGCCGCACGGCCGTTGGATCCTTTTTCCCACCTCATCATTTTCTTCCCTTTCTCTTGCTGCTAGTCACACCGCACGCAGAAAGCACGCAAGAGCGTGTCCGCCCCAAGCCTCGCCACAGGCAGTAGGGATGAAACCGAGCGGAAACGGACGAAACTGAATGCTATCATATTTGTTTTCACATTTTTTTACAGAAGCGGAAACGAATACAGAAACCCCGAAAATAAATATGAAAACAGATACTACCGGAAACGGACACGAAGCGAATACAAAGCGGATACGGAAACAGAAATAGGCATTGATCGAAACTTAAAAACCCCTTGAATCATAGAGAAATACACACAAAACAAACAAATTTAATGAGTTGTTACATGGCTACAAAATAATATCATTATGTTAGTAACTTAGCATAGTATTATAGTAATACTGGACAATTGCGTATAGGGTCAAGCTGAGTACATGTGTGGTAGTAGAAGTTGGGCCTCAGATCCTTTCTACTAATTGTGTCATTGTGTTCTCTTTGATGCTTGGGCTACAAAGCAGCTATAGGTCTATAGTAAAAACAGAAATTCCATATCTACAGAAACAGAAAGTTCCGTTTCCATGCATGTTCCACCGGAAAAACCGTTCCGTTTTTGTTTCTGTTTTCGCATAAAAAATTTCATTTCCACTTTCGTTTTACAAATTTCCGTTTTCGTTTTCATATTTTCTCTTCGTTTTCATTTTTCCTCCGGAAAAACAGAAAGTTTTCACTCCATTTTCATCCTAACAGGCAGGATGCCGGCCGTACTCCGATGGTACCGCTCGACTTCCCCGGCTCGCTGCACCGCTAATGGCTCGCCGTCTTTGGTCGTGTGAAGGGCGTCTCGTCGGCCGTAGTTCGCCATCTTGTCGATTTGCAGTTTGTCGCCTCGCCCGTCCAAGCACGCCGACACCCCTGTGCACCAAAACCGGCGTTGCACCGCTAATAATTATGTCTCGTCTAAGTATGGCGTCAGTGTGGCGTCCATAAAGAACAAGCCCACCACCGTGTCGTTGTTTGTTTGTTTGTTTGTTTGTGTCGATTGTCTGTCTACCGTAGTTTCTATCTCAAGTTCTCAACGCCCACGCCTAGCTAGCCGGCTAGCTCAGCCCAGATCAGAGGAATGTTGTTTTGTATGTTGTGGGCTGGCGTGTTGGCAAATGCTGTTGTTGTGAAGCTTGGGAAAAAGGTACTAGTTCTCAGGTGGCAAAAAAGATACCCCAAAAAAAAAGGTGGCAACAAGATGTTGCGTCTATTTCTCAACCAGCGCTTGCACTACTACTCCCTCCGTAAAGAAATATAAGAGTATTTAGATCACTATTTGATCCAAATGCTTTTATATTTCTTTACAGAGGGAGTATCTCACAACATTATTATCCGTTTCCCCGCAAAAAAAAACATTATTTCCCGTTAGCACACCCACATCGCCGCACGTGGCCGTTCCACAAAACAAAAAGACTAAGAATAATCTTTTAGAACTTCTTTTAAATTCAATAGTATTTCAGAAAATATTCTAAAATTTTAAAATTCATGTAATATTTATAAAACATTAGAGATTATTTTAATAGAAAACCGACTGAAGTAAATAAAATATCTGATCGAAAATTAATAAGAAAAAAAGATACCAGGGGTTCACATGTTCTCGAGGACGGGTCTTCATTTACCTAGGTGGGCCCATTTACTCTGGTGCAGGCCGGGGAAGGTGAGCATTTGCTCGCCTCCCATCTTGTACAGTGCAGTGCATTCGCCACTCTTTTCATAATGTCATGTCCAATAATCTGTCCTATTCCGCATACTGGCTGCGATAAACAGAGAATGAAGAGATATTTGGAAACGTAATGTACCAAGCAAGATCGAGAACTTTGTGTGGAGGCTGGCAAGGAATTCTATCCCGATGGAAGATATGTGCAATCACAGAAATATGTCGGACACAAATATTTGCCCAATCTGCAGAAGTGTCGAGGGCAGTTGGCGACACACCCTGATAGATTGTAACATGTCAAAATGCATCCGGACTCTACTTGATGAAGACTTAGTGGAACTTTGGTTTCATGCAAGTCTCCTGATGCTAGAATTTGGATCATGCAGATGAAAGATTCTATGAGAAATGAAGAGTTTATCATGCTAGTGGTGACACTTTGGTCGATGTGGTGGGTCGGGAGGAAAGCAATTCATGAGAAGATTTTCTAGTCCCCGATGTCAACACTGACTTCTATTCAAAATTATCTGAAGGACCTCTCTTTGATCTCTAGCAAGAAGCAGAAGACCCCATCGGCTGTAGTGGTAAATCAAGGAAGAAGGAAGAACTGGACTCCACCAGCGGTGGACTTTCACAAAATCCATGTGGATGCTGCGGTCCATGGGGATGATTATAAGGGAGCGTTGGTGACCATTTGTTGTGATCATGAAGGTCGATATGTGGGAGCGTCGGCGATGGTGATGCATGGGATGTTAGACCCGGAAGTTCTGGAGTGCTTACCTGTGAGAGAAGCATGTGCCTTAGCACGTGATCTACAAATACGTAAGTTACATGTGGTTACCAACTGTATTTCCACTGTCAATCACCTGCGGTCAAACTACAAAGGGGCAAGCTCTATGATCATCGATGATATTAAATCAAGCATCGAGGACTTGAAAGAGAAGGGTTCTTGGAAACAAGCACACTTTTTCTTTCGAATTAGCGTGGTTTGAAAGAGAAGGGTTCTTGGATCTGATAGCCAGAGAATGGGCTAAAGGTTCGGGAGGGAGGTCGAATGTTGAGCGATGGCAAAACAAGATAAGGCACCTAAGGCGTTTCTTACGTGGATGGGTCCAACATTCAAGTGGGATATATAAGATTGAAAAGGAAAGGCTCCTTTTACTTATTCAATCCCTAGATTTAAAAGCCGAGTCCTCCATTCTAGATACCATGGAGTTGGAAACTAAAGTGGACGCGATGATGCGACTGAAAGAACTTCTTCGAGAGGAGGAATTGAAGTGGGCACTGCGAGCTAAAGTTCGCAAAATCGTCCAAGGGGATGATAACACTCAATTCTTCCACATGATTGTGAATGGCAAACATCGAAAGAAGAGAATCTTTCAGCTCGAGCAAGATGAGGGGACGATTTTAGGACAGGAAAACTTAAAACTATACATCACCAACTACTATAAGCAGCTGGCTGGACCTCCTGAGGATAATTTCGTATCCTTGGATGAGTCCAGGGTTGAGGATGTGCCTCAACTTGCAGCGGATGAGAACGATATTTTGACTGCCCTATTTTCGGAGAAAGAAGTGTTTGAAAATTTCACAAATGAAGAATAATAAATCTTCAGGGCCGAATGGTTCTTCAGCGGAGTTTTATAAGAAGTGTTGGCACATTATTAAGGGTGACTTGCTCCCGTTGTTCCATGATTTATTTTGTGGACAGTTGCAGTTGTTTCACTTGAATTACGAAACAATTACTTTGCTTCCTAAGAAAACAAAGGCAGTGCGGATTGAACAGTTCAGGCCGATATGTCTTCTTAATGTCAGCTTTAAAATTTTCACCAAGGTTGGGACAAATAGGCTTACGCAGATTGCGCATGCTGTGTGCAGCCTTCTCAAACTGTTTTCATGCCGGACAGTAACATCTTAGAAGGGGTTGTGGTCCTGCATGAAACGCTCCATGAAATCCACACAAAAAAACTAGATGGGGTGGTTTTCAAAGTGGATTTTGAAAAAGCGTACGATAAGGTGAAATAGTCATTCCTTCAGCAGGCATTGCGTATGAAAGGATTCGATCAGTCCTGGAGAAACCCGATAGATTCTTTCACGCAAAAAGGGAGTGTTGAAATCAAAGTGAATGATGACATAGGTCATTACTTCCAGACACACAACAGCCTGAGGCAAGGGGACCCGATGTCACCGATTCTTTTCAACATAGTGGATGACATGTTGACAATCCTAATAGGAAGGGCTAAGGATGACGGCCAGATAGGTGGCCTCGTTTCGCATTTAGTGGACGGCGGAGTGTCGATCCTACAGTACGTTGATGATACTATCATCTTCATGGAGCATGATTTGGCAAAAGCAAGGAACATGAAGCTTGTGTTATGTCTGTTCGAACAACTATCGGGGTTAAAGATTAACTTCCATAAAAGTGAATTGTTCTGCTTTGGAAGAGCTAAAGATGAACAAGAAGCTTACAAACAATTGTTCGGGTGCGAATTGGGGTCTTTACCCTTCACGTATTTGGGTATACCAATCCACCATCGCAAGCTTTCTAACAAAGAATAAAAGTGCATTGAGAATTGATTTGAAAAAAAAAACTAAGCTGCTGGAAGGGCAAGCTTATGTCATATGGTAGCCGACTAATTCTCATTAATTCGGTACTCACGAGTATGCTATGTTTCTCTTGTCCTTTTTTGAGGTACCAGTTGGAGTCCGGAAAAGGCTAGATTTCTATCGACCGCGCTTCTTCTGGTAGAGTGATGAATTAAAACGAAAATACAGACTCGCTAAATGGGATATCATTTGTAGACCGAAAGACCAAGGGGGTCTCGGCATTGAAAACTTAGAGGTGAAGAACAAATGTCTACTCAGCAAGTGGCTGTATAAGCTATCTATAGAGACGGACGCCACGTGGGCCCAAATTCTGCAGAACAAGTACCTTCATTCCAAAACACTATACCAGGTGACGGTGGGGCCGACTGATTCGCCTTTTTGGAAAGGACTGATGAGAGTGAAATCCGTCTTTTTCAACAGGACAAAATTTGTAGTTGGAAATGGTACTACCACGAGATTCTGGGAGGATACATGGTTAGGAGAGACGCCCCTTGCACTCCAATATCCTTCTCTCTATAATATTGTGCAGCAAAGAGACGCTTACATTGTCACAATATTACAGTCCAATCCTCTGAATATTCAATTTAGGAGGACGCTGGCGGGAAACCGTTAGGAAGCTTGGATCCATCTTGTGAGAAGATTGATGAATGTTCACCTTTCTCAACAGCCCGATCAGTTGCGCTGGAAGCTTACAAAGAATAGAGAGTTTTCGATTAAATCGATGTATTTGGATGTCATCAACTCTAGCTCTATTCCTCGTTCGAAACATGTTTGAAAAATCAAAGTGCCTTTAAAAATCAAAGTGTTTATGTGACACGATCTACAAGATGTAGTTTCTGTGATAGGGACGAATCCATCAAACACCTCTTTTCTTGACTGCCCATTGATGTGGCGGTCAGTCCACTTAGCATTTAATATTACTCCTCCGAATACCATCAACACGTTATTTGGGATGTGGTTAGATGGGATAGATTCCAAAATAGCGAGACATATCCGTGTAGGAGTATGTGCTTTATTATGGGCAGTCTGAAACTGCAGAAACGATATGGTTTTTAACAGAACAACAAAAATTCATTTCTTGCAGGTTATCTTTCGGGCCACTACATTGATCCGTATGTGGTCGCTACTCACTCCGACGAAGGTCGGTGAGCGTTTGGTTACTGGATCTATCCGATGGGAGACGGTAGCACAGGATATCTTCAACCGGTTTGGATAGCGGTCATGTAATAGGATAGATGTTTAGTTTTCTATCTTATCTTTTTGTCTGTCGGTTGTGGACATCCTGTTATTTTGCTTTTGCTCGTTGTGGGCTTCTATATTTTTGAGACCTGAAGACTTTTGTTGAACTTTTTGCTTATCAATAATGTGGTCGTATGCATCATTCTGATGCAGAGGCCAGGGCCTGACCCCCTTTTCTAAAAAAAAAAGGTATTGAGGACTTTGAGAAGGCCAAGGTGCAGCATGAATCTAGAGATTCGAATTTAGAAGCTCACTATTTAGCTAAAGCTACATTATGTTTAGACTTGCGGCACCACATGTGACGGTTGAATCCCCCAAATATTGCTGGTATCCTAGCTACTGTTTTGCTTTAATAATTAACTGGTGATACCCCTCAAAAAAATGTTGTAGCGCGCTGACTAAGATATGTGTATAGCTGACATATAGCGAGCTATTCTATTAAAAAAAACCTATAGCGAGCAGTAAGTCCGGCAACATAGTAATGCATGTGACGCTCGTTTAATTCGCTCACTCGGTGGATTATTTCGTTTCTTTCTCCAGTTTTTTGTCTCTAATTTTACTTATATTTTGAAATATTTTAAATATGCAATCTATATATATATAAAAATATACTTTTATTTAATTTTTCCAAATGTTCATGTAAACATAATAATTTGCTTACGCAATCCGAAAACTGTTCATACCATTCAAAAATATTCGTGACATAAAAAAATGCTCAAGACAGTATCATAAATTCTTCATGAAATGTAAAAATCGTTTGCATAATTTAAAAAAAAATACCATTCAGAAAAAAATGTTCAGACATTCAAATATATGTTCATGACACTCTTGAAAAATTACAACATAAGTTTAGAAAATGTTAACCAACATGCATTTGAACATGTTCAATAGGTATTCAAAAAAATGTTGAACGCATATTTAGAAAATGTTTGACATGTATCTGAAAAATATTTAACATGTGATTGAAAAATGTATGATGAGTATTTGTAGAAAATATCATCGTGTATTTTAAGAGGAAAAAAAAGGAAACACAAAAGGTGAAAGGAATAGAAAACTGGAAAGAAGGACAAAAATAGAAGTGAAAAAACAAATAGCAAAAGAAAAACTCATAAAAAATAAAAAGTATAAACTAGTAAAAAACATAGAAAAAGAAAGGGAAAACGGTTAGAACCTTTAAAAACCGCTAGCACCATTGCACCCTTCCCGTTCTTGGGTCGTGGACTCTTTATGAAATCGTGAGAGGCGGGTGCTTCTTCAATCTAACAGTAAAAGAGACATAACCTTGGAGCTCCTACTCCGCATTTCCTAAACGACGCCCATTGTGCCCGTTACAGGCAAGGGTGCAAACGGGCGCACACCCCTCCCTGCTTCATGGGCCGGCCTTTTTACTTTTTTATTCGTTTCCTGTTAATTTCCAAAAAAAATAGGTGACACGGCATGATTCGAACTCAAGACCCGCTTCATGGCCGGCCCATTTTTATATTTTTTATTTGTTTTCTGTTAGTTTCCAAGAAAAGTGCAACCAGACGATTTAAACTCAAGACCTCTTCCTTCCCGATTAAGACAGTAACCACTTGTACTTCATCATTGGTCGTGACAACTTTTTGCGTTTTCACCCTCTTATTCTTTATTCAATCCATGGAAGCCGTTTTTTATTCTTCCGGTCCAGTTTTTGGTTGCTTTTTATTCCCTTTTTCTTTTCTTTGCTTTTACTGTTTATTTTTTCAAAAACCGGTGAACTTTTTTAATTAACTGAATTTTTTTCAAAATAAATAACTTTTTTCTAATTTGGTAAACTTTTTTAGAAATTCAATGATTTTTTCTAAATATGATGAACTTTTTTCTAATTTGAAGAACTTTTTTTAAAATTGGTGAACTTTTGTTAAAATTCCATGCACTTTCTCAAATCCAATTAACTTTTTTTCTATATCCTGAACTTTTTAGAAGTTTGTAAACATTTTTTTCAAAATCCATGAACTTTTTGAATTCACAATTTATTTAACCTTTTGCGATACTTTTCTCTTTTCAAATGTCAGTTCTTCATATATTTTTGCAAGCCCACAAAACATTTTTCAAAGTTTACTAAAAAAATCTTTTTCTGATTTTACTATTAATCAGGGAGCATTTGAGCTTGGGAGTAGATACTCGGCTCCCCTTAGGTCCCCAATATTCATCGCCGGGATTTGCCCCATAATATTGGCATGTGGGCTAGGAGGTCCCGCGTAATATGCAGCTGCTCGCATACGGCTCATCACGAAACCAAGATATAGGAACATCACGTGTTTGATGTTTCCAAAGAACAGAAAGAGTGAGAACTTCATGTTAGGCGGGAGCCGAGTGTCAACCCTGGCCCAGTCAAACTCTTCTTGCCCGTTAATTAGCACGAGAACCATGCCTTGCCTATAGCTACATGATAGCTTCTCTTGTCTAAAGGACTACTTATCTGGCATAGCAATTGGGCCACCCCATTTATATTTTTTTCGATCGCTTGCACGGGACGTTCGCAAATGAGCGATGGTTTCGCTGGTTCGAATCCATGAACTTTTTGAATTCACAATTTATTTAATCTTTTGCGATACTTTTCTCTTTTCAAATGCCAGTTCTTCATATATTTTTGCAAGCCCACAAAACATTTTTCAAAGTTTACTAAAAAAATCTTTTTCTGATTTTACTATTAATCAGGGAGCATTTGAGCTTGGGAGTAGATACTCGGCTCCCCTTAGGTCCCCAATATTCATCGCCGGGATTTGCCCCATAATATTGGCATGTGGGCTAGGAGGTCCCGCGTAATATGCAGCTGCTCGCATACGGCTCATCACGAAACCAAGATATAGGAACATCACGTGTTTGATGTTTCCAAAGAACAGAAAGAGTGAGAACTTCATGTTAGGCGGGAGCCGAGTGTCAACCCTGGCCCAGTCAAACTCTTCTTGCCCATTAATTAGCACGAGAACCATGCCTTGCCTATAGCTAGATGATAGCTTCTCTTGTCTAAAGGACTACTTATCTGGCATAGCAATTGGGCCACCCCATTTATATTTTTTTCGATCGCTTGCACGGGACGTTCGCAAATGAGCGATGGTTTCGCTGGTTCGAATCCATTTTATTTTCTCCTGAATTTGTGTTTAGACTTTGCTTTTTTGGTTTTTTCATCCTTTTTTTTACTTTTTTGTTGACTTTCTTTGTTTCTTTCTCGGTTTTCATTTTTTTGTTTCTTTCTCGGTTTCTATTGTTTTTTTTTCTTTTCTACCTTGTCGATTTTCACCAGATTCTTTATTTTTACATGTTTTTTCTTGTCTTTCTTTTTCTTTGTTTCATTCGGTTTTCTTTTTATACTTTCTCCATTTTTGTTGGTATTTTTTCCTTTCTTCCATTTTTTGTTATTTCTTAGTTCTTACCAGTCTTTAAAAAAAACGGTTCCATTTTTTCTTGGTTTCTTCATGGGTTTTGTTGGTTTTCTTTCGGTTTCCAGTTTTCATCGCTTTTGAGGTATTTATTCTGTTTCTTTCTTTCATTTCTTTGAATTTGACCATTTTTCTTTATGTTTTCTTTTTTCATGAACACATGACTATAATTTTGATACACATTTGTACACTTTACGTATACATCAGAAAACATTTTTATACAGGTGTTTATCTTTTTCAAATATATGATTAATATTTAAAAAATATGTTTTGCTGGCTATTGTATTCATACGCATTCTACAATTTTTATATATATCGGCAAAACTTTCTAATACATGTCTACCATTATTAAAATGTATGATTAACATTTTTCTATGGACGGTCAATATTTTTAAAATTTATATCTTTATATTACGAAATTTTAGTGCACATTTTTTATTTTTTGTATACACCATAACATTTTTTAACACACGTCTGACATTTTTAAAATAGATGACATTTTCAAATATTTGTGTTTGCAGACATATGTTTTGATACACATTGTATATTTTCGTATACATGCGGAACTTTTTTTACACATTTATCAATTTGAAATATATGATTACATTTTTTATACACAGTCAACCTTTAATAAAAATATTTATGTTCAATTTTTTCACTACATGGTCTACATTTTAGGTATACACCTGGAATATTAAACATTTTTGGTATTTTTTATGTTCAATTTTTAATACATGTTAAACATTTTTAAGTAGATGAGTAATTGTTTTAAGAAACATATATTTTTGTATGTCTGCTTTTCTTTACACATTATTCATATTTTTTATAAATGAGTAGCATTTTTTATACTTGTTTAACATATTACATATAAAGGATTAACTTTTTTAAACTTTTTTTCTATTTATGTCTACTTTTTCCCAGATATATTGTACATTTTTTGTATATATTGGTAATGTGTTTTCTATACATATTTTTTTAACACGGTAAGGGCCCCTATGGACGCACACACGCATACCCTACCCGTATGAGCAGCTTCGAAAGACTGAGACGACACATTATCTTGAGATTTTACGAAGTTATGATAGGCGCCTCATTATCAACGGGAACGTCTCCTCCCACTGAAATCACATCGCCGAAAATTCTGAAATATACTGAGAATAAATGTGAGCATCAGGACTTTGAATCCTGGTGGGCTGGGTATACCACTGTCCTCATAACGATCCAACCACGGGTTGGTTAGCTTCTATACACATTTATTATTGCTCACATGCATGCTTAATATTTTTCTAAAATGCACGTAAAGTGTATTTTGTAATATGTAACTTTAGAATATTGGGAGGTATAAATGAAAGTAAAAAGTAAATAAATAAATGAGGCAGTGGCTTGTCCAGTATGGCGCTTGCTTTAGGCGAGGTTAACGTGAAACTCGCCTCGAGCAAGGTACAGGTGCACCCATTAATTAGGGGAGCTTCTATTTCGTGCGCAACGACAAAATGCACACGCATCGCTCCCAGGTGCGAACTTTCGTCGGTCGAGGTGGGTCCAGAGCTCCCCTGTTTTTGTTTATTTTTCTTTTCTATTCTTTTGCTTCGTTAAAAAAGTTCAGGATTTTAAAAAGAAGGTTTTGAATGTCAAAAAGTTCACGAATTCGAAATAAATTGTGAAGTTAAATAATGTTCATAAAATTAAAAAAATATTCATTATTTTAGAAAATGTAAACGAGTATTGTACTGAATAACTTTTGAATTTTTTATGAACAAAATTGAATTTTATGAAATTTTCCGAATTTAATAAACAGTTTTTGAATTTCAGGAACAAATTTTGGATTTGATGTGTGTTTTTCAGAAATTCATGAACAATTAATTTAATTTGATTAGAAAATTAAATGAATATTATTTGAATTGGATGAACATATGTTGAATTTGGTGAAGAAATTTTGAATTTGATGAACATTATTTAGATCTAATGATCATTTAAAAATTTATGAAGATTTTTGAATTTGATGGAAAAAACGAACATGAGTTTTTTTTAAATATACGTGAATTCAGAAAAAAAATCACGAGTTCAAGCAATGTTCAATAACATGAAAAAAAATGTTCATTAAATCGAATATTATTCGTGAATTGTAAAAGGTGTTCGTGGATTGAAGAAATGTTCACAAAATTTCAGAAAAATGTTCTTGAAATTTTAAGATAAAAAAAGGAAAGAAGGAAAAAAGAGAGCAAAAAAGAGAAATAAAACAAGACCAGGCGAAAAAAATAAAAGAAAAAGGAAAACGGTTCAGGGAAGAGGTAGCTCATTGGGAGGGTATGCGCTGGGTGGCTATCCAGAAAACGCGCGCCAAATAGGAATCGCGATTAGCTAGTTAGGTGGGAACTAAAGCTCGTTCTCGCCTAACCACGGGGACGAAATGTTGCTAGCGCGCGTCGTGGTCGCCGGAGGGTTCGGTCGTAGCTTGGGCCAATCTCCTCGTATGCAAAACAGCACGTCAAGCTCAAGCAGGACCTACGCGCACTACGACGTAGCGTGTTTCTCCGAGAAGCCACATGCGCCGCCACAGACAGACAGCTGCGGTGTAGTCCAGTATTGCTTGATGTGCAAGCGTTCCGTGCAAACGGCGCAATGCAAAGCTAGTCACTGTCACTGTCGAAGCTTCTTCAGTTCTTCCTGCCGTTGTTTTCCTGATCTCCTCCAGCTCCAAATCTGCAAGGCCAACGCATGACCTGAGCGAGCACCCATGGCTTAGCCCCCTGCCCCCTGCCGCATCACACACAGGCACATCAGTACATAGGCAATCTGATAAGCAATTGCCTGATTCTTTAATTTGAAGATTTTGTTCAGTCTCATACATCCAGCGATCAATCTTGATAGTGAAGTGGTGATAATAGCCTGATGATTTGATCTTATGCAAATTGCAATATAGGTAGTCATGGGCAAGGAAAATCAGACTCAAAGAAGAATTGATTTGGTCTTTAAAAGAAAAAGAGATGACATAAAGTAGAGAAAGAGTGGAAGACCATGTAGTGCCTTGTTTGAATTGGAACAACAACAGCCTGAACGTACGTATCTTCTAGCTCAATCTTGTGAACGTATCCTTATAATTCATAATTTGAAAAAAAAAGTGTGCTCTCCTTTAGTCCGACACACCCAACTTTTTCTTTCAAGCTCCGCCACTGAATATGTTTGCCATATATTGTCACATTATTTTTCCCACACTTGTCTAACTTGAGTTGCTCAAATTGTTAGTCAAACTTTGCCACACTTGGGAGGGTAGGCGCTGGGTGGCTATCCAGAAAACACGCGCCAAATAGGAATCGCAGTTAGCTAGTTAGGCGGAAACTAAGGGGTCGTTTCGATTGTGACTATGTTTGTCATATATTGTCACGTTATTTTTGCCACACTTGTCTAACTTGAGTTGCTCAAATTGTTAGTCAAACTTTGACTTGCCTAAGAGAATCTTGCCACACTTTTTATGTCTATAATATAATACGTGGGGTTCATTTCTCATAAAAAAATTCTTGCCTTAAATGTGGCTAGAACCAAACACTCATCTAACTTGGTCAAACTTATCTAAAATGAGACGTGGTAAAGTGTGGCAAAATATGACTAGAAATCAAACATTTTAAATACATGTCTAACATTTTTAAAATAGATGATAAATAAATTTTTCAAATTTTTGTGTTTGTAGACTTATGCTTTGATACACATTGTATATTTTCGTATACATCCGGAACTTTTTTTTACACATTTTTCAACTTGAAATATATGATTGACATTTTTTTATACACAATCAACCTTTAAAAATATTATTTATATTCAGTTTTATCACTACACAGTCTACATTTTTGGTATAAACCTGGAATATTAAAGATTTTTGGTATTTTTTATGTTCAATTTTTAATACATGTTAAACATTTTTAAGTAGATGAGTAATTGTTTTTAAAAACATATATTTTTGTATGTCTACTTTTCTTTACACATTATACATATTTTTTATACATGAGTAACATTTTTTATGCTTGTCTAACGTATTACAAATAAATGATTAACATTTTCTAAAACTTATTTTCTATTTATTTCTACTATTTCCCATACAGATTGTACATTTTTTGTATATATTGGTAATGTTTTTTCTGTACACATTTTTTTTCTGAACACAGTACGGACCCATATGGACGCACACACGCATACCCTACCCCTACGAGCACCTTCGTAAGACTGAGCCGACACATTATCTTGAGATTTACGAAATCACCGTAGGCATCTCGTTGTCGACAGAAACGTCTTCTACCACTGAAAGCGCATCGCAGGAAATTCTGAAATAAACCCAGGATAAATGCGAGCACCAGGACTTGAACCCTGGTGGGCTTGAGTATACCACTGTCCTCCTAACAACCATCCAACCACGTGTTGGTTAGCTTCTATACACATTTATTGTTGTTCAAACGCATGATTAATATTTTTTTTCTAAAATGTACTATGTAAAGTGTATTTTGTAATATGTAAATTTAGAATATTGGGAGGTATAAATGGAAGTAAAAAAATTGAGGCAGTGGCTTGCCCAGTATGGCACTTGCTTTAGGCGAGGTTAACGTGAAACTCGCGTTGATCGAGGTATAGGTGCACCCATTAATTAGGGGAGCTCCCATTTCGTGCAGCGACAAAATGCACACGCCTCGCTCCCAGGTGCGAACTTTGGTCGATCGAGGTGGGGCCGGAGCTCCCCTGTTTTTGTTTAATTTTCTTTTCTATTCTTTTGCTTTGTTAAAAAAGTTCTGGCTTTTAAAAAGAAGGTTTTGAATCTCAAAAAGCTCACGAATTAAAAACAAATTGTGAGGTTAAATAATATTCAAAAAATTCAAAAAACATTCATTATTTCAGAAAATGGAAAAAGGTATTTTAGTGAACAACTTATGAAAAAATTTGAATTTGAAATTTTTCCGAATTTAGTGAACAAATTTTGAATTTCAGGAACAATTTTCGGATTGGATGAACATTTTTAAATGTGATAACCATATTTTATAATTCGTGAACAATTACTTTAATTTGATAAAAAAATTAAATGAATATTAATTGAATTGGATGAACATATGTTGAATTTGGTGAAGAAATTTTGAATTTGATGAACAATATTTGGATCTAATGATCATTTAAAAAAATATGAAGATTTTTGAATTTGATGAAAAGAATGATCATGGGTTTTAAAAAATATACGTGAATTCAGAAAAAAAAATCACGAGTTCAAGCAATGTTCAATAACATGAAAAACAAATATTCATTAAATCGAGTATTGTTCATGAATTGTAAAAAGTGTATGTGGATTGAAAGACTGTTCACGAAGTTTCAGAAAAATGTTCTTGAAATTTTAAAACAAAAAAAGGAAAGAAGGAACAAAAAGAGCATAAAAGAAAAGGAAATGAAAACCAGGCGAAAAAAAAGAAAGAAAAATAAGGTTCAGGGAAGAGGTAGCCCATTGGGAGGGTAGGCGCTGGGTGGCTATCCAGAAGACGCGCGCCAAATAGGAATCACAGTTAGCTAGTTAGGTGGAAACTAAGGGGCCGTTTGGATTGTGACTATGTTTGCCATATATTGTCACATTACACTTGTCTAACTTGAGTTGCTTAAATTGTTAGTCACACTTTGACTTATCTATGAGAATCTTGCCACACACAACACTTTTTATGTCTATGATACGTGGGGTTCACTTCTCATTAAAAATTCTTGCCTTAAATGTGGCTAGAACCAAACACTCATTTAATTTGGTCAAACTTATCTAAAATGAGACGTGGTAAAGTGTGGCAAAATATGACTAAATCAAACAGCCCCTAAAACTCGTTCTCGCCTAACCACGGGGACGAACTGTTGCTAGCGCGCGCAGCGGCGCACGTCGTGGTCGCCGGAGGGCGATCGGTCGTGGCTTGGGCCAATCTCGTCGTGAGCAAAACAGCACGTCAAGCTCAAGCAGGGCCTACGCGCGCTACGACGTGGCGTGTCTCTCCGAGAAGCCACATGCGCTGCACAGACGGACAGCCAAGGTGTAGTATTGCTTAACGTGCATGCGTTCCGTGCAAACGGCGCAATGCAAAGCTAGTCACTGTCACTGTCGAAGCTTCTTCAGTTCTTCCCACACAGACACAGTACTAGCTAGCAATTGTTTTATCTCTGCTGCTTTGCGTTGCGCGCGCTCATCTGTAGCAGAGTATACAAGCACATCTCCGACTCACATAATCGTCTGTAGCACAGCATAAGCTACAGTACTACTGATGATATGATCCCTCGTTCCCTCATTGAGTTTAGCGTAAGCTACCTGCAAGCTCTCATGCAATGCAACCATACGGGCCGCGCTGCAAGCCAGCCGATCGATGGTTGGAGACAAAATCCCGAGTCGCATAGGCATAGTGCTCCCGCTGAACCAAAGTAGCTAGGTGGGGCGTCCTACTCCTACACGTACTTGCCAAAGTGCCAAGTGCTGAGCACACGTGTGGCAATCTGTGGCATGCCCCGGCTAGGCAAAGCAGCTAGCTACTCCTAGATCGTACTCCTGATGTCCTACAACATGCTGATGGCTAGCTAGCCGGTGCGGTTTCCTTTCCCGAAGAGCGGAAGAAGCGCACGCCGCAGAGCTTTAGACAAGTCTAGTCAAATAATTGCATGCAGCATGGCGCGTTGCCAAGCAACTAAAAGCATGCATGCATGCACCACTTGACCCGTGGATGGATGATCCTCAAAAAAAAAAAGAAAAAAGACCCGTGGATGGATCCACGACGAGATGAAACAACTCATCGTGCACACTATTACTATTACTATTGGGACGAAAACGACCGATGCCTGGTCTCCTGGCCTCCTGGGTCGAGCATATGTATGCATTCACTCGGGCTCGGGGCCGTTGCGAGTTAGGGCGATGGATACCATGTATCTTTCCCTGTCGCCGTTGACCAACTACCAATGCATTGCATGCATGTGGTCGTGTTCGTTCTTGGCCACACCTTCTACTGGTGCAACTTCCCTTGCCGGGCTGGGAGAGAAAAGTAGGTTTTGCGCGCCCGGCCGTGGCCATCTCTCTGCCTCGCGACGTGCGTGCATGATCGGTGGTGCTCCCTAGTGGCTTGTACGTACCCTTGTCCCTGGCCATGCTTACTACCTAGCCAGCACAGCACATGTGTCTAATTTTTTCGTTGCTTTATCCACTCTTTATGCAATGGTGTTTTAGTCACTACTATGAAATTTCTGCTATTTTAAGAAAATGGTTTTGTATTTGTGACAAAAAAAATTAGTAGTTTTAGTCACTATTTTATATATTGGTGTAATTTCAGTCACTTCTATGAAATTCAATCGTTTTTATTGCAATTGTTTTTTAGTTGCACTTACTCGTACAATTAGAACTTTTTGTGCAATCGTACTTTTACCTTTTCTGTATTTTTGTCCACATCTGTTATGTGGTTGCCCCTTTTTAGTTGCAGTGTTCTTGGTGTAATTGTATTTCTTATCTGTGCAATTGCACTTTAATGGTGAAGAGCGACTAAAACTTTCAAGTTGTAGTCTTCAAGCACTATACCTTTCCTCGAACACCTTTTAATATCTCTTCTCATCGCCAATATTGTCGTCCCCTCCCCGCACCTGCTCACCATATCTTCTCCTTTCCATTGTCCCTTTCCTCTACTCCTGCTCTTGATCCGTCCTCCACAGTCGACGAAGACAACAAAGTCAAATCAAGGTGCCACCATGGTTGATCATGTTGTTTGGAAAGATATATTGGTCAGCCTTATGTCGATCCATGAGGCTACAGGTGTCAAAATCGTGAATAGTGGCTCCACATCCTGCTTAGACCTTTGGCATGGATCAGTTACTCCGGCTTCAAGGCTTCCAGCCTTTTTTTCACATTCCACTCACCCTAGTGTATGCACGGTTGTCTCCTTTGAAACTCGTGCTCTCAATCTGAGCCTTCAACCAAGGCTGCTTCCCTTGAGCTAGTTTGAACTTTTTTTTTCATGTTCTAGTTCTAATGTTTTGTTGATTTGCAAAGGTTGAAGTCCATATGGTGTTTCATTGAGAGAAACATAAAAAAGAAACTCCTATATAGTAAATTTAGTTGGCTAGTACGGATCTTAATGGAGTGAAGGATATAAGGATAGGGGTACGGTGCACCCAAGTTTAGAAAGAAAAAAGTCTCATTTTCTTATACCTTTTGTTATATCTGGCACAATTTTATTCCCGTTTTTTTTTCGTGTGAAATCTCCTTTATCATCTATATGGCGGCCCTTTTTCTTTTGAACTAAATTGGGGTTGTGCCCTAGAATTTGTGTGCCATACCATAAAAAAGACCTTCCACCAATCCGACTCTCATTATCCGTATGAATACCGTGCTTAGAGGATGGTCATCATTTTCGTCAACACCGTCAAGACCCCTTCACCGTCATCTTAGGATGGTTGGGCTCAAATCAACCCTCCTGGCCATACATC